>NC_089586.1:2556803-2830960 GCF_019320115.1 Miscanthus floridulus
TCGTGCCAAACAATTAAAATGGCTTATCCCATTCTTCTTGTTATGATTTTCATTAGCACTTTTACGCACCAAGTAAGTTAACTTGGATATTTAGTTGAGTCCACAAAAGTGAGTTACATAGGATTCGCTTATCATTTCATGTGCATTCTAAATTTTTAAAACCCAAAAACTTGTTTGGCTAATCTCTCTTGGGCCTCAATCTCGGTGCTAAGCAAGCTCATAATACTAGGGGTGTTACACTGGGCAGCTGCTGAACCCCCCGAGATCATAGTTACACCCCCTATGGTAACAGCGCAGGCGGCCACCGCAGTCCCTGAGACCACGCAGATGACTCCGGCGGTAGCGGTGGAGACGCCAAGCGGTTCGGGTGGTGGGCCAATGGGTAGCAGGCGGGGGCACTAGTTCCAAGCTACACAATAGGAGTCACAGTTGTAAGTACCTTGTTTACTTGCTATGTTGCTTCAGAACGGTAGTTTGCTTCTTTAATGTATTGTTGCTTGACGAAGCGCGGAGTCGACGGAGGAACTGTAGCCATCGGCTACTAGCGATGAAAGGCGCACAGGGGAGCCGATGGCTCCCCTAGCATAGACAAGAGCAAATCTAGTTGCCCCTGCCTCAAAACAATCAACAGTTACAGGGCCAACTGGCCCTACTATGAGAGAGCCCTCGATAGGTGGACCGACATTGCTTATTAGTGGTTTGCACAACGAGGGCGATCTTGGTGCAGAGGAGTGGTGGGGTGCGGTGATGACATCAAGTAGCCTTGCCGAAGCCCATAGGTGATGCATTGAGCAGTGCAGTGTGAGGCCCACCTATGGTTGCTAGGCAAGTGGCGGCGATGGCAGAGGTGGCGCTTGGACACCTTATTCGAGCGCGGCAGCAGTCGAGGAGGGCGCCTATGCTGGTGGCCGCCATTGAGGTCGAAGAGAGAGTGCAGGAGCCCACCCCGCCTCCCCAACTTCTTTGCATGGTCATTCAGAGTGGCAAAGAGTTTGAGATGTTGGAGGAGGGGGAGGCAAGCATGGAAACAAAGAAGCCGAGGGCCGATTTGACGTCAATGATTGGCCATATTGAGGTAAGCTTGAACCTTCATCAATGATCGACGCCAATGATTGGTTAATTTGTCCCTTGAAGAGCATAGTCTGTTAATCTGTTTTACCTCTACAGAATGTGATGAAGGTGTCCGAGCAGCACCGGTGGTAGCTAGAGGAGATGACTCCAGTACTGGAGGAGAATAAGAGTTTGCGAACATCACTGAATGACCTCTAGGTGCGCCTGCTCTGAGAGCTCCACCGCACGGAGGACCTAGAGGTGAAGGTTCTAGCATTGGAGAAGGAGCATCCGCAAATGGAAGGTGAGGGCCAGTCGATGGCCGAGCAGCTTGGCCATAGCGCTGATCGGGAAAAAGATTTGGCTTAGAATTTTACTCTGCTATTATTCAGTGCTGTGACAAGTGTGTCTGTTGTGCGCAGCGTTGGAGATGGAGCTCGGCCTGTCCTAGGAAGGCGTCAGCTAGCTTCTGGAGGTGAAGGAGAAAGTGAAGGAGAGGGCTGAGAAAGCCATTGAAGACCTTTGTCGTGAGTGTTTTTTCATGCAGTTTTAACTTGTGCGGCCTTAGGCATATGTTTAACATATAGCTATGTCATTTGCAGAGTATCTATATCAGTATCAAGCATAATTCCAAGTGCTCATGGAGTAGGTAAAGACTCGAGATGATAAGCTGGAGACGATGATCACAGGGATCCAGCCTATGCTGGATAGCATCGGTCTAGAGCAGCCTGAGGGAGGATGACTGCCTAGCGATGGGCTGCACCGAGCGATCATGGATTATTGTCAGATGACATGGACGGAGTTCAAGGAGTTCACACGTAGCGTGACCCATGGAGCCGTCGTCCACACACTCACACAACTGAAGTCTCATTACCCTTTAGTGGATCTCCTACGGGTGGCGATAGGATATGCACAGGGCATGAATAGGATAAGATCACCAAGCTGGAGGACGATGCAGACGAGCTAGCAAAGAGGTTGGCCAAAGATGTCGAGCTATTTGGTGAGTGGGAGAGCAGTGCTTGGTAGAGTTTTTAGAAAAAAAACTCTGGTTGAATATCTGGCTACGTTTGTTGAACCCTTGTAGTTATGATATGTTTGTGTTTATATTTGATATAAACCGTTCAAACAAAAGTGTATAGCTGAGTCCCTAGCCTTAGCTAGCCTATTATCCATAATGCATGGCATAGGGACCATGTGCATTTGGGAAGAAACAGTGCATCACTAAGGAACCACTGCCGACCACCCACGACGCAGAGGGCAGACGCTCATGCACGTGTAGGGAGAGGTTGGAGACAGGGTCATCTCTGGAGGCGTCCGAGCGTCAACGTGTTTGTTCAGGTATTTACATGGAATGTAGGTGGCATATCATCTTTAAGACCTTGAGCGTAGAATTAGAAGCACTTAGCATGGAGAGAACAATATGGAGAGAGGTTAGTGTAAAAAACTTTATTGAATAATAAAATATTAAAGGTACATATCTTTTGGAGTGAATGCTTCAAGGGTAGAAACATCTAAGTAGTTTGATGTGCCAAGAATTTGGGACATGTCTCTCGTCCATGTCACATAGTCTATAGGAACCTGGTCGGGTGACCACCTTGACGATGAAGGGGGCTTCCCAAGGTGAGAAGAGCTTGTGCATCCCATCTATCTTCTGTTTCCTGTGGAGTACCAAATCTCCGACCATGAAGAATCGATCGTTGACATTGTGGTTGTAGTATCTATGTAGGCCATCGAGGTATTTTGCTATCCAAACATAGGTGACTAGATGTTCCTCTTCTAGGCTGCCTAGTTCAACGAGCTAAGCCTATTGGAGTTCTCCTCATTGTAGTTCTCCACCCTAGGAGATCGGAAGGCGACGTCAGCAGGCAGTACAGCCTCAGAGCCAAAAACCATAAAGTATGAGGAGATGCCGGTGTTATGACTGGGCTGGGTCCTTAGTCCCTAGACTACGGACGATAGTTCCTTGAGCCATTTTCTAGGGTGCTTTGGTTCCTTATCGTAGATTCATTTCTTTAATGCATCTAGGATCATGCGGTTGTCGCGCTCGACTTGGACGTTAGCCCTTAGGTGTGCCATGGAGACATACTTGACTGAGATGCATCTATCGTCGTAGAAAACCTAGAAGTCACTACCGGTGAACATGGACCCAAGGTCGGTGATGATGCTGTTTAGCAAACCAAACCGGTGGATGATGTCATCAAGCAGCTCAGCTGCTTTCTTTGCTCTAGCCTAGACCAGGGGTTTGTATTCGATCTACTTGGAGAATTTGTCAATGTAGACATAGACCTAGCAGAAACCTCCTAGCGTAGGCTTGAATGGTCCAATCATATTCTAGTACCCAGCATGCAAAGGGCCACAACGTGGGGATCGTTTGCAAGACTTGAGCTGGGACGTGGATTTGTTTGGCAACAAATTGGCAGTTCTCACATCGATGAACGAGGGCTTCAGCATCGGCCACGACGGAAGGCCAATAGAAGCTAGCTCAGAAAGCCATTCCGACTAGTGTTCTAGAGGCTACGTGGTTACCGTAGGTGCTGGTGTGGATCTCGTTGAGACAGTGTTGGATGGATCTTTGATAAATTACGCCCATGTTTTAGTCCAAAAGACATGGTCGTGTAGCAATAGACGACGAAGGGCGTGATGAATGATGTCTTGATCTGGTCTTCTTCCTTCAGCGTGATCTAGTGATAACTAGAGTAGCAATGTAGAAAGCATAGGAGTTCACAACCAGTTGTAGAATCTATGACCTCGTCGATGCGAGATAAGCCGAAGGGGTCTTTAGGGCAGTGTTTGTTGAGATTGGTATAATCAACGCACATTCTCCATTCTTTATTCTTTTTTCTTACAAGAATCGGGTTGGCAAGCCAGTCCAGATGGTACACCTCTTTTATGAAACCAGCGACTAAGAGCCGGGTTATCTCTACCCTAATAGCCTCCTTTTTGTCCAGTGCAAATCATTGAAGCTTCTGCTTGATGGGCTTGGCAGTCACCGAGATGTTTAAGGAGTGCTCGATCAGCTCCCTTGGCATGTCGAGCATGTCCGCTGGTTTCCATGTGAACACGTCGACATGCTCCCGTAGGAAGCTGACAAGCGTGTCTCCCTATTTAGGATCGAGGTCGGCCTTGATCCGAGCAATCTTGGACTGGTCGCCGGGGATGAGGACCACTTCCTTGAACTCCCTGGACTTGGTTGAAGCTCGGGTGGCCTCTAGGGTAGGGATCTCTAGGTCCATCAGAGGGATCACCTACAAAGTCACCATGCAGTCCTGCATATGGATGGAGATGTCAGTTGCCTCGGTGAGCGTGAAGCTTTCCTTCTCGTAGTTGTAGGTGACATTGAGGTTGGCGCGTAGGGAGAGGACCCCCCTACTCTATTGGCATCTTTAGCACTAGGTATGTATAGTGTGGCACAGCCATGAACTTGGCAAGAGCTGGTCAGCCAAGGATGGTGTGGTATGCCATGTTAAAGTTAGCGATGAGGATGTTGACGTAGTCAACACAGAAGTGCTTCGTGGTGCCGAACTCAACCGACAGTATAATTTGTCCTAGGGGGAGGGATGCATTCCTAGGAACGATTCCCTAGAACAGAGAGTCCATGGGGGTGAGGTTTTCCTTCTTGAGGCCTAGCTCCTCCAGAGATCCGGTGAAAAGAATGTTGAGAGCGCTCCCTCTGTCGATGAGGACCTTCTGGAACCACACGCCCTTGACTATGGGATCTAGGACGAGTGGGAAACCCCTAGGTACGAGATGTACGACCACTGATCGGCCCTAGAGAAGGTGATCGGGTGCTCCAACTAGTCAAGATACTTCGAATTAGAGGTGGGTCCATCATATGTAGCGATCGACATGACGCATCGGGCTACAAGCTTCTACTTTCGCTTGTCTTTAGAGACAACCCTCCCACCAAAGATGGTAGCAATGGTCTTGGTGGGATCCTAATATGTAGCCCCTTGTTCTTGCCTTGCTCTCCACCTTGACCATCTTCGGTCTCAGCATCATTGCACCGCTGCTTCTTTGATGGTTCTCCCTCAAGCGTAGTCTTTAGGCCCCTACACTCCCGCATGGTGTGCTTGGCATCCTTGTGGATAGGGAATGGGTCATCCAGTAGCTTGCCAAAATCCATGTCGTAGGTGCGCTTGACACGGGTGTCGACGATGTTGATGGAGGTATCAGGTCAGCGACGACGGCTTTGTCTGCCTCTCAAGCTCTCTGGACGATCGTCATGTCGAGGGTCGCGGTCATCGTGATGGTGATCATGGTCATCACGATGGTCATGACCATCGCGGCGGTGATCGTGATTGTCGTAACGTCTGTCTTCATGGTGAGCAGAGCGGGCAGCCTGTTTGGCTTCTTCCGTGCTGGCGTATCCATTCACTGTTTGAATCAGCTCATTGATGGTGGTAGGCCTCTTGCAGTACATCTTGCTATGAAGCTGCTTGTGTCGGAGCCCTTTGGTAAAGGCAGCAATGGCCTCAGCATCGGTGATGTTGGGTACGGAGTTTCTTGTCTCCAAGAAACGCCTGATGAAGTCGCGCAGAGATTCCTCGGAGGACTGATGAAGCTTTTCCAAGTCATACTTGGTGCTGGGCTGCTCACATGTAGCCATGTAGTTGTCGGTGAAGACTTTCTTAAGGTCATCCCAAGATCGAATGGAGTTTTCCTACAAGCTAAGGAGCCAATTATTTGTAGACTGGTTAAGCATGATAGGAAGGTAGTTTGTCATGACGTCCTCATCTCCGCCCACGGCTTTTATGGTGATGTCGTATAGAGTTAGCCATTGAGCAGGGTTGGCCTTTTCATCGTAGGTATTGACACCAATGACCTTGAAGCCCACTGGCCACCGGATGGCTCGAAGCCTCTCCGTAAAGGGGCAAAGTCCTGATGCGCCAGCGGGAGTGGTGCTTGGCGAGCAATAAATCCTTCATGTTCAGCATCGAACCACCGGCGACGCTCCATCTCTGCTTTGTAGCGTGCGGACCTGCTATTTTTGATGTGACCACGGGCATCCGCACTGGCATTAAGGTGATCGCGAAGGTTGCGAGGAGCGGGTTGATTGATCTCCTAGTTACAGTTGCCGCCCTAACCTCCCTAGGGACGTGGTGGGTGGGCATCTTGGCATAAATAGGCTTCATAGTTGTCCCTAGATCCTCTATAGAGATAGGGGCCTCCAGCCTGAGGTCAGGGGGCATCGGCGCCATGATGTTGGCCTCTTCCATCATGGCGGGAGCGGCGGCTATGAGTCAAGCAGTGGAGTAAGATGGCACATCATTCCAGAACTCATTGACCTAGACTTGTGCAGCTATGATGTGCGCACGGACCTTCTCGACCTCTGGAGTGTGAGGGAGTTTGTCGAGCTCGTTGAAAGCGACAGCGAGATTGGCGCTTGGAGTATGATAGACTGGCTGGTCGCCAACCATGTCAAATGCCTCTTCTAGATTGTGTTGATGGCGGGGTGGGCCACGACCATCTTCGCCGGCCTCAGGGGCCGCTTCTACGTCTCGGTGACATTGGCGATTGATGTTCTTTGCTAGATGAGCGTCGCGCTCTTCAGCGGTTTCACCCTCCTTGGTAACACTATCATGGATGACGTGGAAAATCATGCCCTAAACCCTAGAGGGAAAGTAGGGTAGCTCGATAGGGTCTTGGTTGATCCCTCAGAAGAATCGTCGGGGCTTTTGTCCAAGACGTGGTGAAGAGATTCGGTCGGAAGAGGGGAATCCTCCGAGAGCTGACGAATGGCCACCATGTTGACCACGGGCGCAGGCTGACCGGAGTCAGTTGGGTCGATTACATAGAGGTTGGTGACGCGATTATGCTTGATGTGGTCGGTGATGAGGTGGTGGATGGTGTTCTGATACGTAGATCCTGCACCCTCCAGTCCGAAGGGGTAGGGCCTCGGTAGGTTCTCCATCCAGGCTTCATAGTCATCCAAGCAAAGGTCGGTGGTGGGAAGTGGTTGGCGCCGCACCATGCGCCCTTCTAGAGTAGCTGTGATCACCAGATTGAAATCTATCCACCTTGCACGGTGTGGCTGAGCTGGTCGCTCGGACGTTGTGGCTTGGTGATCTTGGAGCGTAGGAAAATCGTCACTCGCTCTAGATCGATCTAGGATCGAATCTACGAGGAGCTGGCATTCTGTTAGGCGATCTGTGACCCGATAGATGGACGCGATTAGGTCGTCGTTGTTGATGGATCTCCTGATCTAGCAATGTGGCGCCAGGACCAGAGATGTCATTGCTAGTGTCAGCGCGATCGGTGCAGAGTGGTCCTACACCGCCTCCACGATCTCTCTGTTGCCATCGGGGCCGATGACCAAGGTCATGGATCCGACTGTGAAGATCTGGCCCAGCTCGAGGGGGGCCATGGAGCTTGGGAAGGTGACCATCTGGTTCATCATGGATTCAGCTCGCACACCCCCTACTTGGCACGCCACTGTCGATGAAATCTGGTTAGCAGTCTACTGAGGGGTATGCCCACGGTAGTAGATGAATCAGTGGAGGTGTGCGTGAGGAGACCGGATGGTGACACAGAACGCAAGAGACAACGATTAGATAGATTCGAGTCGTCGGCTTGACGTAATACCCTACGTCCTATGTCCTTATGAATTGTATTGTGTGTGTTCAGATGAAAACAAGGGGTCCCTACCTGCCTTATATAGCTTGGGGGTAGGGTTACAAATCGGTTATTTCCATTCTGATCAGTTTACAAGATAGGAAGTTACAGATCGTACAATATCTATCATATCCGAGCAGATTTTGTAGATCACCAAGGATCTTCACGTTGCCTTGTGAAGCACGTCATCCTCTGGCATACTTCGCGTGGCGTTGTCTTGAGAGCTGGGCCTTGACCGGTGGCACGACCCGTGCATAGTCTTGTGGGCTGGCCTCCCCTAGCGGCTCAGCCCACGTGGAGCCTTGCGGGTACCGGGGGTCATACCCCCACAATCCCCAACTAATAAAATAAACAAAAGAGATGAAAGTGGATCCCCTTGTGCCAAGCCCCTATGAGTTTTAAAATATGGTCCATTATCCCCATTGATGTTTATGCATACCCTTCCTCCTCTCATAGTACTCATGATTTTCCTAATTAACTATTCATCAAAGCTTTTCCTGTTTAAAACTTTTTCCAGAAAACACCATTTTACACTGTCATATGCTTTCTCAAGGTCTATTATGAAAATCACCCTCTTTATTTCTTTCTTCTCATCTCAAACAAAGTCTCATGCAGAATAACCACCCCATCTAAGATGTATCCCCCTTTGATAAAAACAGTTTGCCTTCTATCAAGGGGTGTTTAGATGCTTTTGGAATGTCAAAACTTCTGTCCCTAATCTTTTGCTGCAAAACTTTTATCATTCAAACTTTTGGCATTTGGTGTTTAGATGCATGGCAAAACTTTAGCCATGCAGACACAGCACGCGCCCCCAAGACATATTTTGCCTAGTTTTTGGGCCTTTTGGTCCCAAATGCCAAAAGTTTTGCAGCCCAAGTTTTGTTGTTTTTACCTATAGTGTTTAGATTCATTTTGTCAAAAGATGAGATAAAACAGCAAAAGTTTTGACCAAAATGGGAACTAAACAGGCCCTCAATCAACTTATCAGCCACTTCATATCTTCAAGCTCAAATTTAAGACATATTGGTCTGAATTGTTTCACATTGAAAGCATCCTTCATCTTGGGAATCAGCGTGATAGCCCCACAATTTTGTCTCCCTAAATCCAACTGAACCCCGAGAAGTCATTCACCAACTCCTTAAAATCTGATTATCTCCCAACAAACCTTGTAGAAAGCTTTCAATTCCGGCCCTCAGAGCCACTGGCGCAGCCTAATGGAGGCCATACTAGGCTCTGAAGTCCGGACCCATCTTGGCTAACAACGATTAATGAAGGTTTACGTATGTATTTGCAAGTTTGGATAAACAATCCATCTAAAAAGCTATATATTGTAACATTGCTTCCCTACAAACTGCACATGTAATTCCTTCATGTTCACCTATCTCCGGTGAGTAGTACAAGCTAACCACAAAACAGTGATTAGAATCTAATAATAAAGCTAGTTGTTATTAATATATATATATATATATATATATATATATATATATATATATATATATATATATATATATATATATAATCAGCATGTTCGATAGTTGATTTCTGTGCTGATAAGTCCAGTTGATGTTTGTTTGTTGTGAGAGAAAAATATTATTGGCTGACTAATAAGCCATAGCTAAAACCAACAAGCGAACATGCTGAATATATGGACAATTTGCTCCCCACCCCTTTATTACGGGTCAGGCTGCCATTGCTCGGGGCCGCTCATTGGTTCAAGAAAGCATAACTGTACACAGTACACACGCCTTAGTAGTAAGTAGCGAAATTGCTGTGAATGTCTCCATCTCGAAGCAGCAACATGCTTTGTAAGCTCTCCTGTCAGCTTGTGCTGTGCCGTGCTGTGCCCATCGAGGAGAAAGATGAGAAGTATCTGATGGACTACCTCGCGCTCGCGGTACCGGTGCAATTTGATTACTGCAACTGGAAGCCCAACGCTGACCGCGCGGGCCTGCCAACCCTGACCCATGAACCCCTCGGAAGATCCGTCTCGCCAGCGTCCTCAAGCCGACGGGGTCGAGCACACGTCCCCGTCGGTCGGTATTCCATGCCCATCATCGCCTTCCTGTTCGGGGCATCAGCACGTGTTTAGTTGGTTGAAATTTGGAATTTGGGTCACTGTAGTACTTTCGTTTTTATTTAATAATTAGTGTTTAATTATAAATTAATTAGGCTCAAAACGTTTGTCTCGTAATTTCTAACTAAATTATGTAATTCGTTTTTTTTGGTCTATATTTAATATTTTATATATGTATTATAAAATTCGATGTGATGAGTACTGTAGTACTTTTTGAGAATTTGGATAGGAACTCAAGACGGGCTCAGGTAGGCCCGTCTCCGTCGCCATTAGCAGCCCGGAGCGGGAAACACCACGCACAGCCACACAGGAGCTCCAGGGAATTTAAAATCGGCAAGCCGGCCGGCCGGGGGCGGATCGGATCGGATGCGTGCTGCTGCTGCTGGCCCGCCCGGCAGTCGGGTGAGGGGCCGGGGGGGGGGGGGGGGGGGGGGGGGGCGACGTGGCCCAAGCTGGAACACTCCTCCGCCGCGTTTTTTAGTCCCGGAAAGCCCTAGATATTATTATTATGGCTGCCCCGACGCCTTTCCGCTCGCTCCCTACAAAGGGAAGGCCCAGCGGTACCCCTCCCGAGCGCACCACAGCACCACATCGAGCCGGGAGATTTGGAATCCAGCTCAGATTTCGCTTCCTCTCCCTCCGCCCTGGTGAGCACCCGGGGGCGACGTGTGTCCCGTTGCCTTTCCTTCGCTTCGACGGCCACCTGTTGGCCTCGCATGGCTCTGCCTAGTGCCTCCTGCCAAGCGTCCAAGCTCCTGCTCGCCCGGCGGCCCAGCGCCGCGGCGGCGTCTATCCAGCCAGATCCGCGCGATCCCCGCTAATCGCCGCACCCTGCCTCAACTTCTCTAGCTCACCCGCATCCCGGCTCGGCACTGCCTTCTCCTTCCACTTCTCTATTGTATCTAGCACCCCTCATCGTCACAATTCATCGGCAGCGGCGCGCCGTCGTCTCAGGTGAGCGCTCTCACATCTTACCCTCCTTTCCTTTCCGCGAGCTATTTATCACTTGCATTGCCTTGTTGATGTTTAAACCGGGATTTCAGTTTCACAGCACCAGATTTATGGTATGTGCTTTCACGATTTAGGACCGTGCGGGAAACCAAGTTTTTTTGCCTTTTAGATTTTAGATAGATGGCTAATATACATGTGGTGGGTCTAGAAATGTTCTCATTTTTTTTTTCGTTGATGATTGATGCAAACCCTCTCTTAGGGCATATGTCACACGCGGCCGCATAGCACTATTATTCTTATATGTTAAATTGCCGGAGAGTTTATATTGTCAGCATTGGCCACCGTGGATGTGGTATTCCTTGTAGTGTTGTAGTGTCTGCAGTTGCAGGCGACCCTTTCTTTAAGGCGAACGGTGGATTGAAACCTCCACGGAATTTGGAAGCAAATAAGTTGTTGTATATTGTATGTATTCGTGATACACATTTTTTTGGGGTCCAACTATATTATGCTTGCTGGGTATACCTTCATTGCTGTTTGTAATAACAACGATGGTATATTGATGTTTCAACCAACCGCAGTTCTGATAGGATTTGTTAAACAATTAACTGTACTTGATGACTATATGTGTATTATATACAACAACAGGTAAGACAGCCAACTTGATGTAGAACACAGAATTTTTTTGGTACGGGGTAACTAATTATGTAGGATTAGTATCAAGAATAAGCACTAGTACATTTCATTCATTTGAATATTTCTCACAATTATATAATCATAAATCTGGGCACATGAGAATTTGATTCTATATAGTGCCATGGCAAGAGATTCAGCATGTAACTTTGAAAGGAAACCAACGTGCTATACAGTGCATGATTCAAGCACTTTTTTTATGTTCCAAATGTATACGATTTGTGTCTTGGAACCATGGAGAGGGGGGTGGGGGCAGGCATGTTAAATCACTGATGTTCTCTCAAAACATGATACATTTGGTTTGAATGATAAACATAATACTAAGGGTACAGTCCATTTTTCACCCTCAAACTTGCGTGGTAGTCTGATTTTCAACCTTAAACCATGAAACTGGGTAACAAACACTCTCCAATTACCAAAACAGGACAAATTTGGTCCTCGTGCTGGTTTCAAAGTTGGTTTTGTATTTTGTAAAAATAATGAAAATCTGATGTACTGTCTAACAATTCATAAATAATTTGTTTTATAAATCAGAAAAACATGAAACTAATACCAATTGGTTTATTTACTTGTTTATAATCCATATATTGGTATTTAGAATAGGTTTATTTCTGTTTCTATAGCTTTATTGCTTGTAGTTGCACTCAATATTTTTTTAAAAACAAGTTAGCTCCGAATAACTCTAAATGTATCACCAACAGATAGATGATATTTTTAGAAGAAAACTAGAACTAGTTTCATATTTTTATGATTTAAAATAAATTAATTATGAATTTCTAGAGACCAAACCAGATTTTCATTATTATTAGAAAATAGAAAACCACATTGACCAAATATGTCTCGTTTCGACAGTTGGAGGGTGTTTGTCACCCGGTTTCATAGTTCAAGGTTGAAAATCAGATTACCACACAAGTTTGAGGGTGCACATGGAATTGTTTTCTATTTCTCCTCTTGCCATGCTGCCATATGTGTTTCTAGATAGTTTGTATGGTGTTTTTGACTGATATGACCATTTTGAACTGTTTGCACAGTAGACCACCCTTTATATACCAAAGAATCAATGTAAATGATGTTATATTATGTCAGAATATCATGTAATTTGATAGTGATAGCAACATTGAAGGGTGAAATATGAGAGGGTAGTTTTCTATTTCTCTGCTTGCACTGTGTTACTGTATGTTTCACATATTGGTTTCAATTTTCCATATATCTAACAGTTGTCTATAAGATCACCCTTTTGATAAGCCTGTGGCAGTTCTAAGATAGCACTATTTCATTGCACATCCACCTTTAGGATTATCTTTTTTAAGGGTTATTGCTGCCGTGGCCTTTCCCAAGTCATTAACTGTTTGATTCGGTGTCACTTGCAATGCTAGTTGTCAGAAAATTTGTTTTATTAAATTTTGAGTGGTTAAATATAATTTCTCAGTCATAAAACTAACCTAATTAGTCTAGCGTGGTAGAAAGAAACCATCTATGGACATAAACTAGAAGCTCGGGAGATTGAATCTCCATGTTCTTTCCCCCCATATTTTTTAGATTTAAAAGTGGGTCCAACATAAAAATGGGAGCAAAATTAGACCATAGAATTGGTGCCTAGAAGGTCGAGGGATTGAATTCCAGTCCGTGCTATTTTCTTCTCACATAATTAAAGACTTACAAGTAGTCCCCAAAAAAAAAAAATTGGAGCAACATTAAGGGCTTGTTTGGCAGGGCTCCTCTCCGGCTCCGGCTCCGGCTCCGGCTCCTCCAGATGAGCCCTGCCAAACGTTTTCTTAGAGGAGCCGTTTTTCAGTAAAAAACAGAGGAGCCGGAGCCGTTTTGAAGGAGCCACAATTTGTGGCTCCTCCAAAACGGCTCCGGCTCCTCCGGAGGAGCCCCTCAGGAGGAGCCGTGCCAAACAAGCCCTAAACACGCAGTTGGGGGATTGATCTGAACGCTTGCAGAATGAATGCTACTGAATATACCAGCTGGCTAGATGGGAATTTATGAAGTTGTAGTGCTACAAATGAATTCCGTCATTTTTACTGGAATTTGGAACTGAAAATACCAGAGCTCACATATTCTGGTAATTCTGCCTGTGAATGAAAAAAACCATGCAAAATGGAATTAGAGTCCCTGGTCATACCTTGAAAATCCCTTGTAATTTTGAGAACAGGAAAACAGAAATTATGGGGAAGGGTAGCCTTGATGTTATCAGATGTGTTGACCTTCTAATTCATGTTAGCTGAGTTAATAGTTTCATGTGGAATTTTATGGGAGAAGCTTTAGACAGTTGTAAGAATTCAGGTGGTTAATGCCATTGAAATCCTAACAAATTGTTGGAATCAGTGTTTTCTTGAATTGCTTTGTATCGAATCTCCCTTTTATTTTCTGGTTGCCTGTGGCATCTGTTAAAGCCTTAAAGTTGAGATCAAGTGATATTTAGCAGGAGTAGAGAATGCCAGGAGACGGGCGTCTGTGGTTTTGTTTGTAGGGATCTCTTAGTTCGGATGGAAACATAACACTGTACATTTATGTGAGGCACAATAACGTGAACGAAAAAACATCTTTCTGTTTTACTTGCGGCATGTAGAGATGTTTAGGTGGTGCGTGGTTAATTTTCTGAGTATGTATGTTGGTGACACCCAGTGACCAGCATTATATGCTATGGAATCATGTGTGAATTTTGTTCTTTTATGGTGCTGTTTATTTAGCTGCAGCAAATTACTTCAGATCCAGTTTCAAACTGGTGCTTTGAGCTCAGCATTTTGTTTTTACGGCAGATTGATGCAAGGGGCGGCGACAAGCTAGAGGCAGCAACTGCATATCTTGCAAGAAAATTGTAAGTAATTATTTCGTAATTACTCACATTACGTATCAGAAAATGACTGAATTGCAAAATTACGTCTGATTCATTATTGTGATTTTCCTTAGAACTATGGTGTTTTGCTATACATATCTAGCCCAAGTTCATGAACTTGGGTTAGATATGTTCAGCAAACACCGTAGTTCTTATCCATTCCTTGACTCATCGTTGTCAGCGGGCATAAAAACGTGTAGCGGCTGTAGGCGTCAGCTGCCTAGTGCTTGCTGTCACATGCGCTGGGGCGCGCAACTACGGTGAGCTGCTAGGGACGGCTGAGAAGAGTTCTTCTCCACCGTCTGTCGTTGGGTCGGCATAGCCACCGGTGGGAAGGGCACTGGGAGCTGCTTGATTGATGCTTGTTGCGGCTGCTAGCCCTGTTCATTGGTTGACAAAACTGCAAACCAGACCGGGACTGGAACCAACCCTGATGAAACCGTGGTGGTGGAGATTTACGTGGGTAGCGACCTCAATGTATGCACTCATATCAAGCTTGTAGATTACTGAATTGAGCATGCCGCTACCCAATTCGTGTCCTTCCACACCAAATCGAGCCTCTTTTGCTCGAATTAGGCCCTCCAATGCAAGCATTGAGTTTTATTTTTCCCATCAGATCGATTTTGTCCCGCCCCAATCAAGCATGCCACCACGTGAATCCAATCACCATTGCACGAGTGGAGTTTGTTGCAGCCTGAATCGAGTTTCAAGCCATCAAATCCTTGCATGAATCGAGTTCGTCAAACGTTGGAGAAGGCATTGCAGGTTGGGAGGTAGAGGAAAGAGAAGCAAGAAAGCAAATCAAACAAGAATGGGAGGCGGAGGCAAGAGAAAACAAGAAAGAGATAGGGGCCTTGTTTGTGAGCTGGACCAGGATGGGCATGGCAAGGCGAGCTGGGTGAGGATGGGCATGGCAACGGTGTCCTCCATGGCCTCTGCTGCCCCCGCGCCCTCGTTGGAGCGGCTGGGCCTGGAGCGCCGCGACGGTGTCGACGGGATGGGCCTGAGCCTCCTCGTCCCCGACGACACTGATGATCCCGCCCTGTTGATGCCCGCATTGCTCCCAGGGCCCTTCCCCCTGTGCTCCTGTGACTCTCAACAAGTGCCTCGCCGCCGAAGCGAATGACAGTGGCCGGTCCTGCGGCGAGCTGTGGATGGGCACACACCTATCAGTGCCCTCCTCGCCCTCCTCGCAGGCGCCTGATGTCTCTCTACAAGGTGTATGGTTCGATCTACTAAACTTGAGCAGCTACTAAATTATTTAATTATTTTTAATAACTTCAGAGTTATTAGAGAGGACTAAAACCTCTTTAGTAACTTTTAGTCATAACGTTTGATTAAAAAATTACTAAAATCAGTAAAAGCTACTCAATTTAGCCCTGAGTCGCGCGGAACCCAGCTGTGGTCGGCCACACTGTTGCTGTGCGGTGGGACGGTGACCTCCTTTCCTTTTGAACGCCAAACCATCTAAAATCCATGAAACCAGACCGAACCGACCCAACCCAACCCAGTAAACTACAAAACTGGTAACCAACCCATGCAGACCATACCCAACCCAGACCAATTTACACAGGCGCGTCTTGGGTTACTCACTCAACCCAGATCACGAACAGGCCAAGCGGCTGTGGTGAGTTGGGCATGCAGGGTGACCAAGGTGGCTTGCTCGGACAGTGCCTCCACCAGCCACGCTGCTGCCTGGCCATGGAGGCCCATGAGCTGCTGCTTTAGCAGAGTTGCATGATTTCAACATTTGTGTCATGATTTTAAGGATTCTATGATACGTATCTTGATCCCACGTCTATCCTACCCAAAAACGATCCACAGTCCAATACTATCATTCAAGCTGGGTAGGATTGTAGGACGATCCATATCGCAATACTAACAACCTTGACCATACTGGTCACTTTGGTCCACAGATGAACCTTCAATCCAGAGCCATAGCAGATATTAGTTTAGGGGGCATGGAGCCTTAGGTGTTTGGTTTTGTTGGATGGGCCCTCTTGCCCCTAAATAGGTTCTAGGGGCATGGAGTCGTAGGCGCTTGGTTTCAGTATTCTTTGGCCCTGAACTTCCAGTCACGCTTTAAATTCTTTCCATAGGAGGAATATAACCCACATTTTGTTGCCTGCCAAGGTTTTGGAGACTTAAACTTCAAACAGGGTAGTTTATAACTTCTTTAATATTTGAATCATATATAACAAGCAACACATGCGCCACTTAGAATATGGGCTACTGTTTTCATCCTTCCCAGTATACTGACCCTAGCTGTCAATGGCCCTCGTGGTTTATGATGATTCTTCACATGGTAAGTCGGTAACAAATCTAATATTATCTGTCTGATGATGCTTCTTAGTTATTTTTTGTTTCCTTACTGGGACAGTGGGCCTTGAGTAAAGAACATGATGGACTTGTACCTTGTGATAATGGGCTTCTTAAAATATGAATGTGTTCCATCGTCATGTACCATGGCTTTATGATGATTTATCACTGTTGTGAATCAATAATTTCCTGGTAGAAAGCTAATGTACCACCTAACTGCAATTGTTTGACCCGGAGTTACCCCATTTTCCATTAACCAACGGAAAAATCCATTACAGTAACAGAAGCAGGAAGATGAAAATAAGAAAAGATCCCGGACAAACAACCTGGTTACAGATCAAACCACTAATTTGGCCTGCCTCAGGCAACTAGAGCCAGACCTGCCCCACGAAGCATACAGACAGCCCATACAGATGGCTGTGTCTTAAATAAGATGGGAAGAGTCCCTGTTGTGGCTTACAAGTTACAATCCATCTCTATGGCTTACCCACGAAGTGCAGCAGCTCTAACGAACTCAATCTAGATTACAACTGCCGCACCTAGCATCTTCATGCAAAAGTATAGGCTGGTTCAGTTTACAACAAACACGCATGCAGCCCTAGCAACTCCAGCAACTTCTGTGCTGCCCTTTCATGAACGAAATGAAAGTCTATCTCATTATGTTTAGTCCGAGCATGGAAGATAGGATTTGACAACAAATACTTAGCCCCCAGGTTATCACTCCATAGACGAGCCATCTGTGGATGTTGTATGCTCTACTCAGTCAACAATTTCTGTACCCACATGATCTTGGCAATGACATTGGCCAGAGCTTTGTATTCTGCTTCCGCGCTGGACCTGGACACAATAGCTTGCTTCCTAGCACTCCAGGAGATCAGATTCGATGTCATGCACCTGCAATGTCATGATCCTGATGGCCGTCTGTGGAAATGTGGAATGATGCCCATCCCTTCGACGGTAGCTTCCTTTAGCCCTGATTTGTATAAACCTTCCCAATACTTCAAATAAGCACAGGCTTCAGAGTATTTTGCATGGGTGTTTTATTATTTTCCTATGGAATCAGGCTCTGTTTTGGCTTTTCCATATGGCCCAACAAATGACCAATACCTCTAACTGCATTCTCATATTATATCTGTATCCTACTAAAACCCTTGATAACACTTGATAGCAATATAAAACTATTGAGTGGAGACTAGACTCTGTTTCTACTTCTTAGATAGCATCATTGTCCCCTATCGAACCATTTCCTTTTAGAAACACGTGAAGATGTTCCACATGGCTGTCTGTCTTCTTTTCTTTCTTTCCTAATACTAGTACACATGGTCAGATATTTATAGTTTTATACAAGCCTGGCAAGTGTAGTAGCAACATTTGCACCCTTTTAAAGTTCTAATAAACTTTTAATATGAGAAAAGTCTCATCAAACATCAAATGCAACTAGAAAGCAATCATCCTCTCAATTCCACGGCTCAATTCCAGTCTGGAAATTATTTGCATTACATTTACAAGTTCATATCTCAAATCTCCCTCTCACAAATATGTCTTGCTCTGAGTATCATCTCTTTACAATAAATAGTTTCCTTCAGCACATAAGACGTCAGTTTTACTCTTCTTCATGGATTTAATTGCAATCTGCATGTGTTTAGCAACTCATTATAGCATTGTAGCCAACACTAGTTAACCAATTGAAATATATAGAGAGAGAATAGAGAATAAATGTTATACCCTAGCTTAGGAGCAGTCGATGGCTCAATGTTATTCTGTTGTGGCAGTGTGCTGAGTCCAAGTTGCACAGGAACATCTCTGGTTTCTACTACTGGAAAGTTGAATGGAGTCGGTGACTCCTGATTAACTCCACTTGGTCCTTCAGTCTCGTAGATCTGAGAACAATTAATATCATGTCACATGTGTGGTTAGGCGGTTACTTAGTGATATTTTTGTTCAATTCATCAGCTACCTTTTTATGTAACTCAGCATTTTCTTGGCGAACCAGGTTGATCTTATTGTACAAGTCTGTGTTTTCTTGGTGAAATAAACTTGCCTGCGACCAACAGAGTGGTTAGTCAGTGTTACTAAATCAAATAAAACACTTAACACAGAACTATAAATTCATCATACTGCAGACCTTTCGATTCAATTCGTGAATCTCATCTATCAAGAGATGGTCCTGTTAAGAACATCAACAGTAGTAACGATCTTTAGTAATGTGTTGAACAATTGATTATAAAAATTTGATTAAGAATCAAACCTTCTTTGCACGGACACCACGCAGGCTTGTTTCCAACTGATTCTCTAGGGACTGCAGTTCTTTAACATTCAGCCCAGAAAGATCCTCTCCCATCAACTGCCTGTAACCAATTAATATGCAGTACCAATTAATGTTGTGTTTTATACAATTATACACAGAGTCTAGCCATGATATTTGCCAATTGCTGATATATGTGGCTTGACATTTGTGTTTTCTCTGTAAATATATGGAGCATCATCAGAATATGTTTTGATATTCCCTCTGTTTCTTTTGTACGGAAAAAGGTCATTTTACAAAATTTGATTAACAGTTAATCAAATTATATGCAGGCTTAGTGTATGAAAATTATATCAATATTCATATCTCACAGCTTTTAGAACAACATTGTAAGAGAAATTCATGGTCAAAGTACAATTCTAAAGACTTATTCAAATCCTAATGCACCTTTAAAATGAAGCAGGGGAAGTAGTTTAGCTGTGATAGCCACGTGCTCAACTTATCTCGTATGAAGTATTTTGATGTCTACTTTTTAGCCTTTCACATGATAATTTGGCTCTTGCTATTTGTTTCTGTTATCTATGAATGTGCTATAGCTGTAGCTGCATTTGGATGTTGCATGCTTGTGCATTGTACTTCTGTCTCTGAATAGTCAAGTTTCTAATGAATAACTTGCTTGAAACTTTTGCAGGGTTTTCGAACCATACCGATAATTTTCTTGCAAGTTGTGCAGTTGTTGTCTCAAGCTTGCTGCCTCCCTTTGCCAAAACTATGAACAAAAGCACAGGTTATGTTATCAGTGAACACATTGGCACAAATTTTAACTGATATGTGTTGATAACAGACATGACGTTTAATTGGAATCTTGCAGCATGATACACACACAGCAGCTCTTAGGTACTCCCTCCATTCCAAATTATAAGACGTATTGGGTTTTGTAGACACATTGATTTTACTATGAATCTAGACATAGTGTATATTTAAGTGCATAGCAAAAGCTATGTCTAGAAAAGTCAAAACGTCTTATAATTTGAAATGGAAGGAGTACAAAACTAATCGGGAACGATGTTTGTTACTAGAACTAGAAATTACACTCCGACTTGTCCAATTTTTGCAATGTAGAAGCTATTTTAATGTGACTTTGCTTACTTGTGGATCAACAAGCAGTATGTTAAGGTATTGCAGCGGGTACTGTTGTGCTACGATGTTGCAAGCAGACTCCATGAAGTCATAACAAGGTGAGTGGAAATTCTTATAAGAACATGTCAGTATAAGTAAATGATCTCCTGATTTTATGATTTGAAGGGTGCTGATTGCCTTTCAGTCAGTGCTGGTTCTACTGCCGTTATGTGTTTAGTATCTATTCTACAGCAAGCTTTGATGTTAGTAGAGCTTGCACACTCTTCCAACTTAATTTCACTGTTATGTGCATTTCAGAGCACAATTAGCAGGCTCGATTGGCATGCATAGTTTCATTCTACTTTTTTTTTTGCGAGGTCGCAGAAGGTATATTTGAGGGCAGCTTCTGGCGTCTAAACTATCAGCCTGCGGCATGGTACTTCGGAGTTCATGGGATGTTCGGCAACAGCACTAAAATTTTGACAATCTTGTGTCATGTGTGACACAACTGAAGTGGCAGAAAGAATTCCAATTTAAACAACATTACTGGATAAGGCATCTGCTGACATCTGGTTTTCGTGATGCAAGATGAGTTCCAATTAACATACAGTAGTAGAATTCAAGTTCGTATGACACACTGTTCTCTGTTGGATCTCCTATTTAACTCTGTGAAAAGGATAACTGGTGTGTGAAGGATTCCTAGTTCACCACCATGTAAATTTTGCTTCGAGAACATGTAAATAAGAATGCATTGATGTTTTGTTATTAATGATTATTTTAACATTTTAAGAACATACGAAACATTTGTTTCGAGTCCAGATTGTGTAAAATCCAAATCAGCAAGATTTTGAAGCTGACTTAGCAAAAGATCACCGAATGGAATAGAATGGCACAGTTCTCGTGTAAAGATAATCTTGGCCAAAGACAGGTATGAACTTCATATAATGCATATTGGAACCCAAAAATCACATCCAGCGGTATGTTGATTTGTATGGCAGGGAGATGGACAGTGTTCCTGGTGCTAGTAAAGTGAATTTATTCCGAACCAAAATTTCGTTTCCGAAGAACAGTCTTGGCAGTCATGCAACTGTGCAAGTGTAAATGTCCTAAGCTAAACGTATATTTTTTCCCAAATAAATTGTGCCTCAGCAGAGGTGCATACCCTCGTCCACTAGTAAGCTCGGCCCAAGATATACAGCCCAGATTCCTTTGACAAATTGGACAGTGTAAATTTGACGACAGCCCATGTTAGATTTTAACATCTTGTCAGCAGAGTCCAACTATATTTGACAGCTTTTTCATTTGCTTCTCTTTCTTTGAGTTTTTTTCGGAAGACAACTTCTCCTTGATATCTTAATATCATAGACAATGTCCAGGATTTCCACACACCGCTTTCTAATATTCTATTAATAACTAGATGCAAGTATGATTAAACATGCTAATTGTTTGGAACTCAGTGAAATCTACGTGTGAAAATCAGGACAATTTCAAACAAAGAAAGGGCTAAATATGAAGGGAGAATATGTATTACAACTATACTCATGAACTGCATTTCAAGTATAAGGGAAAATTCTATTCTTTACATAACCTAAACAATAAGGTATGAGACAAAATCCCAATATATATTAGCTATGAGCATTATAGCTCCACTATTTCCATAGCTCATAGCTTATAGGAATAGGCCCACTATCCTACATTTGCATTCATAGGCCAAAATATCATGTGAATTTGAATTTAAAATTTATGAGAAGTCTCTCATATCTCTTATAAGGTTAAACCATGAGAAAAAACAATCAAAATGATCAACCTTTTCCTCCTTTTTCAACACTTTGGCATTTATATCCGTTATTTAGGATTCTAAGACTAGCTATTGTCACTTTATGATGAGTATGTGTTAGGGAGTTTACAATAATTTGTTAATTTTCTTATTTCTTGGTTCTTACTTATTTGTGTACATATTTGTCATTTTATATTATATATATTAATATTAAAATTCTAAAAAAGAATCACTGTCATTATATCTAGATATAGCTGTTGCAAATTTTTTCTTCGCCTTGTTTCTACATTGTTATACACGCTATCTGGAATAGGACATACAAATACTTTTTTTGTGAAGAGGACATACAAATACTTAATGAGCAATGTCAGTTCATTGTTCACTAGGTATTGCCTCTTGTACTTTTCCTTTTCAAAATTTGAAACTTTTGCACCTTGATTTTCATGCATTGGATACTTAAACCTATTCTCATAGGTTTTTAGCATCATATACTATTTTGCAAGGAAAAACCTTCCTTTCACCAAAATTTCTAGTTTGTACCATTTCTCTAGCAAAACGGGTGCATTGAAGGATAATTATTTTTAAAAGAAATAAAAAGGATAAAGAGAAACTATCTATTTCACAAGTTTTAGATACATATATACAAGTCCCCACATTACATGATGAATGAAAGGAAGAAATTAACTATATTTTTATCTAATTAAAATATAAGTAAGATCAATAGAAACTCATTATTTTCTTTCTCATGAGAATGTGACCTTTTTTTACACATTATCCTATTAGCATTCAATTGAGATAATTTTCCCCATCATATTTCTTGTTAGCGCATAAATAATCCTACTGTATTGGTGATTTCGTCTCAAGCACAGTTAAGACATACGCCCCTTAAGGCCTTAACTAGGCCACATGAGAGTGCAAAGAGGTGGTTCTCGGAAGACTTAGACAATGACATGACTAGTGGTGTACCATCAACAAGAAGCTTTTCATATGAGATCTCAATGGTCATGTGGTACTACAAATGTAGGGTATGAGGTGGCACATGATGCTTCTAGGTACGGCGGTAGGAATTAGGAGGTAGGGAAAGTGTTGAACTTTGCTATAGTTTATGATATGATGATAACCGGCTCCTCCTTTAAAAATAGATGCCCCATTTGATGACCTTTAGTAGTGGCAAACACTAGTGTTGGATTAACTTAATCCTTCCAAAAAGAGATGGCACACGAGCATGCTTGTATTGTAATAAGGTGATACCTAGTATGTTGTTTCTCAGTAGGGAATGATCACTTCTACTTTTAGTTGCATGATTGTAGGGACCAACAAGGCACAATTGCAAGGATGAAGTAGTGGAAACTCAAAGGGGAGGCCTTAGAGGTCTTTAAGAAAAAAGGTTATCAAAGAAGGCTTTTGGAATGATGGAGAATGCAAACAACATGTGGGTGAAGATGGCAACATGTATTTGAAAGGTAGCTTCAAAGGTGTTTGGAGTGACTAAAACAAGAGGACACAAAACTAATGATACTTGGTATAGGAACGAGGATGTCTAGAAGGCTATTAAGAAGAAAGAATGTTATAGGTGCTTGTACCATGACAAGAGTGTGGACAACGTAGAGAAGTTTAAGGTGGCAAAGAAGACTGCAAAACATGTTGTAAGTGAGATGGTCGTGCCTACGAGGATATTTACCAACACCTAAGTAAAAACAAAGGAGAGAAGGACATATACAATGGCTAGGGTTGATGGAAGGAAGACGAGGGACCTCAATGCACTAATGATGAGATGAGATGAGATGGATTGATTCTTGGTGAAATAGGATGGGATCAAACATAAATGGCAATAGTGTTTAGACAAATTATTCAATGGTGAGAATGAGAACATACTAGTTAATTAGATGGCTCCTTTGATGACACTAATATGTTCTTAGTTCATAGGATTCAAGAATCTGAGGTTTGATAGGAAAATAGGGCAAGGTGACGAGTCCTAATGGTATATCCCAATTGAAATATGGAGATGCCTCAAGGGTAGGGTAATTTTAGGGGTGTTTGTCAGGGTCTATCGACCATGACAAATTTTGTAATCCTTTAGTAAAATATTGTTGGAACTTAAGAAAATCTATGTCATGTAACAAAATTGGCCCTGATTATGTTTGGCTAGATTCACAGACAAAGTTGTGCTAATTATCAGAGAATTAAGTGATGAGACATACTATTTAGCTATGGGATAGGGTTATGGAGCATTGTTTTTTCATCAGAGGGCCTATGAAAAACATTAAGCAATGCCATGTGGTGGATTTTATACAAACATAAATTCTCAACAAATTATGTTTCAGGAATGCAATACAACACACATGTGTTTTAGCACAAAAAACACATGGATTTTTTGAATCTCTCTCCCTCTCTCTTTCTCACCGGTGACCACCGGCGCCGGTGCCGGCGACCGGCGAGCTTGCCCCGGCGCCCGCGCCCGGCGCGCCCGCGCCGGCCATGGCAATGGTGGTGGCGGCGGTGGATCTGTGATTTGTCCTTCCATAGAAAAAAAAATTGTGATTTGTGATCTGTGATCTGTGGAGGCTGGAGGCTGGAGGTAGAAGAAGGGTGGAGGCTGTTGAATCTTAATCCTATGGTGTAAAAAAATTCATATGTTGAAACTGCATAAAACATATGGTTGTGTAGTAGACAGACTCATTATGTTTCCCTCATCAAGGACATGTACAATAATGTTATGACTAGTATTCTAGCAATTGATGTCATATGTCAATTCTCGATTAAAATATGCCTAAACCGGGGGCCATCTTTGACAACTTGTCTGCTCGCCTTGGTGATGGATGAGGTTACAAGCCATACAAGGATGATATAAGTGGCAGGATAGAGGTAGCACATTAAAGAAAAGCTTGTCCAACATTTATTGAGATGGTTTGGACATATTCAATAGAGACCACTAGAGTCACTAGAGAACTGTAAGGTGCAACAACAATGTAGGGATGGACAAGGTCGATCAAACTTGACAGGACGGTGGCAATAAGAAGGGACTTGAGAGTATGGAATATACCAATAGAATTGTCCTTGGATAGGAGTGTATGGAAAGTAGATATTCATGGGTTTGAACCATGAACGGGCTATAAAAAAACTCTACCATAGGGTGCCCTATGGGCATTGTAGTAAAAAGCTATATGAGGATTTGAACACAGACCGGCAATGGGAGACTCCCGAGCACACTGCTCTAACCGGTATCACTCGCAAGAAGCTGGTATGTACAAGCTTTAGAGCATCTCCAAGAGATTAGCCAAATCATTTTTTTAAAAGTAAATTTGGCTAGTATGGAAGGAAAAATGTCTCCAACAGGCTCTGTAAATGACTCTCCAAATTTAGTAGCTCTTCGTCCCACCTCTCATTCGCTCTCTATTTTTGGATACCCTACCTCATTAGCCATCCAGCCTCTTGTTTTACGGAGTTTGTTGGGATACTCTAGTATTTTTTTGTCAAATCTATTTTAAACAGTAGCTAAATCAGTAAATTTAGCTAGTCTTTTTGGCTAACATCTTGGAGATGCTCTTAGATCCCCTAATAATATAATATGACTATTATTAGTGCCTTTTATATATTTATTTCCTTTTTTTCTTTTTTTTTTCTTTTTTGGTGGCTCATGTTTGGTTAAACAAGGTGTTGTTGTTGTTGTAAAATCTGAAATAAAATACTAAATTGCATCTATAGGGGTGCCACTTTTGAAAGCATAAGATAATACCAATAAAGAGTTGCTGAGGATGGCTATCTCATGCATGGTTGATTAATCTTTGTTTCATTAGTTTGTACTTTGTAATAATATATAGTCAGTTGCTTGATTCCTTAAAAATTCCATTGTTAAAAATACAATCTGAAACCAACCAATAAAAAACAGAATGTGATTCCCTAACCAAGTGTGTTGGGATTGGTCTGAATTGACATTGCAATCTTTATATACTAGTGCTGTTTAGGGATTATATATCCACGCATATAATATGAAAGCGTGATTGATCAAACCGTTTTATAGTGGACCAACTAATAAACAAGCAAACTGATGATATCCTCATGTACTGAAATTATTTTTTGTTAATTAGAAAAGATCAAGCAGCTCACGCATGATAAGACAAAAAAAATGGTAGAATGCTTGCTGATGTGACTAAGAGGCCACGACAAAACTTAGCCACACAGTAGTTAACTTTTCTAGCTTACGGTGGTGATAGTGAATAATACAACCTGATCATTCATCTGTACATATAGAAGCAACAACCCAGACCTACAAACTTTGATTTTTCTTCGATCTAGCTAGCTAAATCTGCTAATTAGTTGTGTAATTTCTTCCCATCCTTAAAACCATAAAAATAAAGAATATGTATCAAGATGAAAGCAAACATATAGCAATCTTTTAGTTAAACAAGCAAACACTTCAGAATACACAGAAGAATTTATATAGAGCAAACCTTAAGCTCTGATTTGGGATTTGCGACGACTTGCTGCTCTTCCTTGGCCTTGCCGTAGCGATCTATAACTGATTTCATGCTGCACACAGCACAAATGGCAGTTAAAAAAAACTATTACTATGCGATTCAGTCTAAAAATTTAAGTTTAGCTATCTAAAAGCTAAATTCTTAATCACCGAAGTTAGATCTAGACTCTCTCTGGGAAAAAAACTTTAGTGTTTTGCACTAAAAGCCTATGTGTTTCCTACTGAAATGACATGTGTTGTGTTGATCACATGAAACAATACGTAAATTTAGTTTTGCACAAAGCACGGAGAGAAATAGTTCAAATAGACCAGACAAGGAAGAAGAGGGAAAAACACATATACTAAACCGTACCAAAAAGATGTATTATATTGTTATAGACTACACACAGACCTTGCTTGCCCCATCAAAGAAAAAGCTTGATATGTACGAGTAATATATATTGCTGTGTGCTATGTAGTCAATATTCGACAAGTATGGTGTATATGTCCATCACATTAGTCCATGTATGATGTTATTTAGACAGGAAGTTTCTAGTTCCAAATCATAAAATGCAATCGACAACCCAAATAAAGCAAGACCAATAAGTACATTACTATATTACTTCAAGAACAAGGAAATAATTGACATTAATATAAACTAGTATTAATTAAACTAAAGCACCACGGATGAATAGAAGAGACCTGGTGCTAGAGTACTCGTAGAGGCGGCCGGTGCTGGAGAAGATCATGAGGCCGACCTCCGCATCGCAGAGGATGGCGAGCTCCTTGGCTTTCTTGAAGATCCCGTTCCGGCGCTTGGAGAAGGTCACCTGCCGGCTCGTGGAGTTGTCGATCCTGCGGATCACAATCTTTCCCCTCCCCATCTCCCTCTCTCTCTCTCTTGACCTTCTCTCGACCTTCTCTCTCAGCTCGCTGGCTGGCCAGAAATCTATGGAGATATGATTGTGGCCCTCCAAGAGCAAGGTCAACGGCAGGATCTCCGAGCCAAGCCAAAGAAGGTAATAAGGAGGAGGAGATCTGGCGGGCAGGTGGGAGCTCTCGAAGAAGAAAGCTCAAAAGCAGCAGGTTTCCCAATGGAGGAAGAGAGGGGAAATGGACGATGCTTTCTTGTGTGTGCGTTTGTGGGAAGAGGGATGGCTTTTCTCTTGGCGCAGGGTGGATGCAACTTGCGAGCAGACTTTCCCCTATCTGCTACTTGCTTTATTTAGCAAGGAAAGGAAAGCCAAGAGGAGGGAGGCCAGAAGCGCACGACACCCAATTGGCTACCCGGCCTACCTCGCTCATCTCTTCTCAGTGCTTTCTTTATATTATTGGCTGGTGGTGGTGCTAATTACCCCCTAAATGCCTGTGCTAATGATAGCCGAGAAAATCGTCGCAACCACGCAAGGTGACCATTCTGAACACGAGGGTGCTCTTTTCTGTTGTGTGTGCATGTCTCTGTCAGGGCCTAGCTAGTTCCATCAACTATAAGCAAAGTCCTCGGAGATTAATTAAGGAAG
This sequence comes from Miscanthus floridulus, assembly GCF_019320115.1. Classification (NCBI taxonomy): domain Eukaryota; kingdom Viridiplantae; phylum Streptophyta; class Magnoliopsida; order Poales; family Poaceae; genus Miscanthus; species Miscanthus floridulus. The sequence goes on from NC_089586.1 coordinate 2,584,459, forward strand.
TAAAGTAGTAAATATCTATATATAATATATTGTTCATTTGGAGTATGCATATATATATTGTTTTCACTACTGTGATTCTATATACGTATACTAGTATAAGGAGCGGTTGCTTTACCTTTTGCACTAGTAATTTCAATAGCCAAATGCAATGATCTAGCTACAAAATTTCGGCGCGGTGCGACTAGAAAACCCACACTAGTGGAGAAACGGGCTGTACTCCCGATTCTCAACCGCCTTCAGTCCCGGTTTTGGAACCGGGAGTACAAAATCGGGACTAAAGGTCCACTCCTTTAGTCCCAGTTTCGCGCCCCCTTTAGTCCCGGTTGGTAAGACCAACCGGGACTAAAGGGCCTCCCGGCCTAGCCACGTGGGGCGGCCCTTTAGTCCCGGTTGGTATTACCAACCGGGACTAAAGGTTTCTTTTTTTTTCTTTTTTTGTTTCTATTTTCAATTGACGATTCGTTTTGGTTTTCGAATAGGTTTTCGAATACGCATTCTACGCTGCTAATAATATACGTATTCTACACGTTTATAATATTTGAACATTTTGTACAAACTAAAGTATGAAACTAACGTATATATTACATGTATATACATATATTGTACGTTATTTTATGTACATATAATATGTATGTATGTGTGTGTATATATATATATATTACAAATAAAGGTTGTATTGTATATTCTATCATATCCTTGGGATAACAAAATCACTCCATCTAGTTTGGCTTCCATGTTTCGTTGACGTCATTGTAGAACTCGTCGGCGGAGTTGAGGACCTGGTCATTAAGAAATCCTACTATGATCTCTTGAATTGCTTTCAGTTGGTCACGTCGTATGACTTTTTCCTTCAACCATAGAGTCTTCAATAAAAGTTAAAGGAAAAGTATTAATATATAAATATATATATATATGTGTGTGTGTGTGTGTGTGTGTGTGTGTTGGTCACTTGATTACTTATATATATGAGCAACAAAAGAAATTGTGAATATATGAATATATTTATATAACATACTTTGAGGATCTCTTCAGGAGTTCTTTTTGTGTACGCCCCGATAAACTCGCAAACATAGTATCCGCAGTAGTTGTTCCCCTATTCTTGCCTCAGAACCCACTTTTACGAGAAAAAAGATCTGGTGAATTGAAAGCATGCATGGTGTTATATATATATATATATATATATATATATATATATATATATATATAGTACTTACTTTGTGTGCGATTACATCCAGTGGCGCTTTGCAATGTTTCATGTGGTGATTCTCAATGAAACTTTTCCAAACACTGCGCCCAATAAAATAAAACATTAATTTGGTCTTTAATAATTGTTGTAGTTAAGATATCGGGGTATATATAGTTGCTAGAGAGACCATATTACCCTTGGATAATATCTATCATGTCTTGGTACTCTGTTTGCTCTTTTCTTAACGAGTCTAAGATTCTCAACCGACTATTGGCCATATCGATGACCATCAATATCCAGTGATTGTTGCATATGCTTTTATACACAAATATGATCGACATTAAGTAGAGTCAACATATATGTATATATATGGGAGATAGCTTAGCTAGTAAGCAAATAATTGAACAAATGTTCATATGATCGACATTAATTATTTAACACTCACTTGAAGTTGTAGGGGAAGAGTATGTCCTTGTTTTATTGGTTCACTAAGAACCTCATGAGATTTTTCTCGAGTTCAGCTGTCCATTGAGGCGGGGGATTAGGGTGTTTGAATACAACATTTGGATCAATGAAACCAACATCATTATCCTTTCTCTTTCTGAGTTCTGTCATCTCATATCTGCATATATAAAAATATAGTGTGAGGATATATATATAATATATATATATATATATACATGTAGCTTTATATATACACACTTTAATAGTAGAAAATAATCACACTTACAGACAATAGCAGCTAATGAGACTTTTGTCGAGAGAGTCCAGGAGGCATAGTTGGTGTAATTCTTCAAACTCGACATATATAATGTCATCGCCACAGAAGTAATGTTGGTTTCTAACTCTGACAGTAACAAAGGCCTCTCCCCGTTCACACGCCGCCATGTACCACTTGTTTAGCAGGTACATTTATGTACCCAGTTCACCTAAGACCTTAGGGTTGTATAGACTCTTTCCACGTTCAAATTTCTTCCAAGGATCCACTTTCGGAGCAGATGGTCCTTCAGCGAGCACTTGGACAAGGTCCAAACTAGTTTCCTCATAAAACTAAGCCAGCTCCTCAAAATCGACGTCTAAGTCTAAGTTCGAACCATATTCATTATGAACGACAAGAGGGGAGACTGATTGTTGTGATTGTTGTCCGAGTTGTGCAATACCTTTCCCTGGTCTGCGCCGCCTCAAATGACTTGGTGAGAGAGCGGTCGTAGTCCGATTTTGGCTGGGTCTTTTGAGATTCCTGCTTTTTCTGGTCCACCTTCTTTCTTAGAAGATCTGGAGGTAGGTAGAAGTATGATTTCTTCGGGTTCTCCCTCTCTTCTCGTTGTTTTTTTACTTTTTCAAAGAAACTATCCACATCTTTTTTTTTTTACTATAGCTTTTAATTCCTTTTCACTTTTCTCGAAAGACAGTTTTTGGGGAATAACTGGATTAGATGAGGCTTTCTTCTTTGTCGACTGGTGGGACAACGACTTTGTTTGTGGGGTGGACCTCTTAGGAGCTGGCTTCCTCTTAGTCATCAAGGGAGGCGGGGCAGCCGTTGAAGACATTGGAGACCTCCTTGGAGGCTTTAGAGACCTCCTTGGAGGCTTTGGAGACCTCCTTGGAGGTGGCGGTGGTGGCGGCGTTGCCACCTGATTGCCCGGAGCACTATGATGATCTGGAGATTGAATAATTGGACTTAGGTTGGCGGAGGCCCTGCTGTGTGATTACAAAAAAGAATAATTAGGTATAAGAAATTGTTATTATTAATCATGCATGTCAATAGAAAGTTTGTGAAAAAAATTGTTTCGTTCACTTTTGTTCGCACCTATTGTCTGGCAGTTGAGGAAGCAGCGGTGGACTAGAGACCCTGGGAATAATGATGTAGCGCTTGCGCCATAGTATGAATGTTTTCTCTGCTTCTCCTAGAGTTTTCTCCCTATCACCTCCTAGAATGTCAAGAGGTAGGTCACCAAAACCTTTGTTAACTCTATCAACTGAGACGCTAACATATTCAGGTGGTATTATTACCCCATGGATTCTTGGTGTCTTGGTAGGATCTGGAGGAGAAAAAACACCGAGAGCCACCATGATTGTGGCATTCTCTTTTGGAATATGTAGCTCACATGATGTAAGCGGTGCAGTGATGTCATCCACGGGGAAACATAGCATTGCGTCATTTTGATTTGGCAACTCCGTGGAAGCGCAGCTGCTTTTCAACTGATCAGGGGGGCTAATATTAATGTTCATTCCTGGATCTGATGCCTGCCTCTGGGCACTTATTGCTATTTGCACTTGCTTTATGATTTCATCCTGCATTCTAGCTTGCATGTCTTTTTCGTGCTCCTGTGCTTGAAGCAACGTCTCCCGTGACTCATGAACCAATTCCTCCAACCTGCTGATCCACGCTGCATCCTCATCCTTCCTTCTCTGTCGGCTTCTGTAGGTATCTATGTCGTCAAGGAAACCATGCTCCCAAGAAATATTCCGTCCTAAACCTCTCGTTCGGCCACTGTGTTCAGCGGTCCTAAGGGCATACGCTAGTTCATCCTTCTCTCTATTGGGCCTGAACGCACCAATAGTTTTAGCTTGTAGAGCATAAGATAATCTTTGTGTTGCTCTTTCGAGTTTTGAGCCATGAACTAGCTTTCCGGTCTCTAGGTCTAGTCTTCCCCCATGAGTGAAAAACAATTCTTCGCACGTTTGGGCCAATTGAGTGTTTCTGGTGTGATACCCTTGGCAAGAATATCCACTTCCATTTTTTCCCACTTGGGAATGGCAGTCGCGTAGCCACTAGATCCCATGCCATGGTGGTATACCTTCTGTCGGGCATTCTCTTGGTTCCTTCTCACCCGTTCCTCACCCTCTTCCAATGTCTTGTACTATACAAAATCATTCCAGTAGGGCCTCAACTTCGTGAGCGGGCCACTAGTATTGAAATTGGGTATTACATTCTTCTTGACGTATTTCGTGTATAGGGATTTCTTCCAAGTCTGAAATTGTGTGGCCATCTTCTTCATAGCCCAATTTCGAACTAGTTCCTTCAATTCATCATCTTTGATAGCATCATAATCATCCGCTTGCAACATGAAATGTTGAAGAATATCATCCCAAATTAAATTCTTATCAAGATCAGAGACAAAACTAACATGAGGCTTGTTGATCTTTTGCTTCCATTCATGGGCACTGATCGGAAGTCTGTCCCTTACAAGGCACCCACAGTGTTGCACGAATTTCCTTGCGTGTGGACCAAGTGGTTCGCCTATCTCGATATTGAATTCCGATATTATGTAGCGCCCCTCCAATGGCTTTTTCGGGCCTCGAATTTTTTGCTTTTTGCCGTTGTTGTCGTCGATCCAGAGGGCTATGTATAATAGATGATAGATATTCAAATATATATATATAATATTCAAATATATATATAAATATATATACCTCGCCTGTATTTTTTTGCACAATATTTTCTTGGTCATCTTCAAGAGCCAAGTATTGACTCCCGTCATCTACATCCTGCTGGTCACCATCGGCAAATTGAGTGTCGGTGTTGATAATATTCATCATTTCTTCATCCATGTTGTCTCTCGGGGTAGCCATCTAGCTTTTACACCACCAGATATATCTATAAAAAATAAAAACTATATCTATAAAATAAACTCCTGCAAGACGTGCCACCTCAAGGATAGTAACATTTGTAAAAATCATTTCTGTATCTGTACTAGTGATAGAATCTAGCATAAGCCTTATTTAAGTGCCTAGCTTGTTTGAAGGGGAAATCTTAACTGACAAAGTTTAAAGGTTTCCAAAGCGTTTAACACTACTCTGCTTGCCGAAAAAGTTGCTAGTGTTGTGTCATTGGTATTTTTCATGGTCGTGGCCATGGTCATTGTGTTCTCGTCTTTTACTGCGGTAGGTAAGTAATTCACATGATATTTCCGCAAATTAACAGAAGAATGGGAGTGTATACATATAACAATCGATTATCGTTTATATTTATATTTATATATATATATATATATATATATATATATATATACTACGTTTGGGTATGGTGATTGATAGACTACTGCGACGATATCAAGACGTATGAATAAATAACCATCCGTACTAGTTGACCTTGCTTACGTGATCATCTCGGTGAGCATTTCTCCACCGGACGGCACCGTACTTGGCCACGAAAGAGCTTCGATTCTACGAGGAAGGGAACACCGTCTTCCACGACTGTTGCCGCTCTCCCTCATAGAATCAAAGCTCCTTCTTGATGTCCATTACCGCTCGGCAGAGAACATGCTCACCGAGCTGAACACGGTCCGCAAGTTCAACTAGTATGGATTTTCTACAATTTTCTAACTAGTCATCATAAGCTACCGCGCAAAAAGGAGGAAACGACGAGAGACCGGGCGCGCCCGTGCTCCACTAAGCTCGATGGCTCAGCGCAAAATCGCATTACAAGATTGCCGGCACGAGGGCTTGGCACACGCATCCATCCGATTATAAAAGGTTGGAGCAATTAATCCATCATAAACGGATTATATATGGTGGTGGCGGTGGCTCACATCCAAGGTGTCAAACGCGAGGTCCAGCTCCTGCAGCCAAAAAAACATGTTAGAGACTTAGACTTTACTAAAATGCCACTCAAGTTCCAATCCAAACTTCAAAGATCATGCACAGACTCTAGATTCATACATAAGCATCTTTTTTATGACTTGTAGAAATTGCAAAAGCTCATGATATCAGCCATAACTCTTACCAGATCAAAGTTAGCTCCTGCCCAGATTCTAGATTTATACAAAAGCTCATTTGCAACAAGTATGTACAAATGTATAAAATCATAATTCTAATAAATATGATCATCTAGTAGAGCTTTTAATTAAAGGATTTGTCATGCCGGAGATCCATGGCCACGGTGGTGGCCTCCTTCTTCCCCTTCCGCTCCCACCGTCGCCAAGGCCAGTATACGCAGGTTCATAAACACACACTGCTAATCGTCGTCCTCCCTCTTGTGATGACAGAACAAGCCCCTTGCCCCTTGCCCCTTCTACACTTGAGCATGCTACCTCCTAGCAATAGCAACACACAACTATCATGCACAGCACTGATCATCTCGCCGTTGATCACTAATACCGATTCTATTGACCTACACACATCATGAGAAAGATAGTCAGACAACAGACAAGACACATGTTTTAGCTTCCCCGACTCGACCACCTCTTGTTAGTTTCAAATTGCACAATAGAATGTAGTCATGTTTATGCAATACAAAAGCGCTCTAACAAATTCAGTAATATGCATCTTCCAAATATGAACCCCACCATGACATATCTCAACATTGTTCTCCACCAGGTATCTATAAATCCCGCCAAGGCCATGGGCACCCCGCCCCAACCTAGCCCGGCGATCTCCATCGTCGTCGGAACACCAACTACGGCATCATCAAGGGAAGTGCAGAGGAAGAGGGAGACCGAGGCCAAACCTAGAGACGTGCCGTAGTTGTGGCCTGCTGCGGATCTTGGAGAAGACTGCTTGGGGGCAAGGTGGGCCAGGGACGAGGACGACGCGAGGCATGCGCTGGCCGGCCGGTGACAGCGTGCGCGCGTGAGGCGAGGCTAGGGTGGCCTAGGGGCGGCGGCGCTGCTGGATCGATCTGGTGGAGAAGATGAGGCTTGGCGGAGACATAGAGGTTTTATAAAGGGAGACCTTTAGTCCCGGTTGCCGCTACGAACCGGGACTAAAGACCCTTTAGTCCCGGGTGATGATTAGAACCAGGACTAAAGGTCTAATATTTAGTCCCGGGTGTATCCACGGCCTGGGAGTAAAGGTCATTTTGGTGGGCTGCAAAAACGCAGCCCACCTTTAGTCCCAGGTAATGGTTAGAACCGGGACTAAAGGTCTGATCTTTAGTCCCGGGTGTAGCCACGGCCCGGGAGTAAAGGGCATTTTAGGCCTGGGAGTAAAGGTGGTCTGCAGTTGGCTTTCTCCGGTTTCCATAAGTTTTTTCCTTTTTTATATATTTCTTTTATATAAAAATGCATAGAGTTATTAATTGCCTAATAAATAAAATATTACCAAAAAAATTATAAAAAAAATCCTAGACTTGGTTTTGCATTATTATACACAACAAAAAATTGTAACCTAAACTCTTTTGTTTTACTGTATGAATATTTGACAGTGTAAATAATAATTACAATTTGCACCACGTAAAAATATACTACTTAATTAAAATCATTAAAACTATTGCTTTTCGACAGGAAATTAGTTTTCACATCTTATTAACGTTGATCATTTGGTTTTTCATCACACATTCTCCACGAAAAATCCATCGCCTAGCAGAAAATTCATTTAAACCATAGAAAATATGAAAACACGACAAAAAAATCTGAAGTCACAATTATTACATAATAGGTCTAATACATCACTAAATATATCAAGCGGGCACAGTAGTGAACTTCTTCTTAACGTATATCCCTTGGTTATGATCGCGTCGTAATCATGGAGTGTCCTCATCATTTAGCTGGATGCTTAGGTCTTTGTTTACTATGAAGGGTGGAATTCGGTCATCCTTTTCATAATCTTCTGACTTGTCTTCAATTCCGACGATGTTTCTTTTCTCTGAAAGAACTATGTGGCGCTTTGGCTCATAGATTGGGTCGTTGTTGTTTTTCTCTCTCTTCGGTTTTGTAGACATGTCCTTGACATAAAACACCTGATTCACATCCTTAGCAAGGACGAATGGTTCGTCTTTGTACCCAATACTATTGAGGTCCATGGTTGTCATTCCATACTAGTTGTCGACTGCTACCCCGCCTCCTGTCGCCTTTACCCATTGTCACTTGAACAAAGGTACCTTAAAAGTAGGTGTATAGTTTAGTTCCCATATCTCCTCTATGCGGCCATAATATGTTTGCTTATTTCCATTAGGGTCGGTGGCATCTATGCGGACACCACTATTTTGGTTGGTGCTCCTTTTATCTTGGGCTACTGTGTAAAATATATTCCCATTTATCTCATACCCTTTGTATGTGAGGATATGCCACGATGGCTGCCTAGCCAACAAATATAGTTGCTCATCAATACTCTCATCACCCTGACATTCTTTTCGCAACCAATCGCTGAAAGTTTCCATGTGCTGACGTGTAATCCAAGCTTCAGACTTCCCTGGAAACTCGGATCGGAGCAACTCTTTATGTGTCTCAATATACGGATCCACCAAGGAGGAGTTTTGCAGAACTGTGTAGTGTGCTTTATTAAAATAATTGTCCTGTGTACCAATATATATTTTCTTCCCTAGTGTCCCCTTTCCACTTAGTCTCCCCTCGTGTCGTGACTTAGGAACACCAACCAGGTCAAGGTCGGGAATAAAGTCAACACAAAACTCAATGACCTCCTCTATTCCATAGCCCTTGGCGATGCTTTCTTCTAGCCGAGCATGGTTGTGAACATATTTCTTTAGGACTCCCATGAACCTCTCAAAGGGGAACATGTTGTGTAGGAACATAGGACCGAGAATGCTAATCTCCTTGACCAGGTGAACTAGGAGGTGTGTCATGATATTAAAGAAGGAAGGAGGGAACACCAACTCAAAGCTGACAAGATATTGAACCATATCATTCTGTAGTTTAGCTAGATCCATTGGATCGATTGCCTTCTGAGAAATTGCATTGAGGAATGCACATAGCTTCACGGTGGCTAGACATACATTTGGAGGTAGAATTCCTCTTAATGCAACTGGAAGCAATTGCATCATGAGCACGTGGCAGTCATGGGACTTTAAGTTTAGGAATTTCTTCTCTGGCATATTTATTATACCCTTTATATTCGAGGAGAATCCAGATGGTACCTTGATGCTTGCTAAGCATTCAAACATGCTCTCCTTCTCTTCTTTGCTAAGAGTGTAGCTAGCAGGACTTAAGTAATGGCGTCCATCATCTGTCTTCTCTGGATGTAGGTTGTCTCGTTCTTTCAAACATCGTAGGTCCCGTCATGCTTCAAGTGTGTCCTTAGGCTTCCCATACACACCCATGAAGCATAGCAGGTTCACATAAAGATTCTTCATCAGGTGCATCACGTCGATCGCGCTACGGACCTCTAGGAGTTGCCAATAGGGTAGCTCCCAAAATATGGACTTCTTCTTCCACATGGGTGTGTGACCGTCGGCGTCATTCGGAATAGGTTTGCTGCCATGTGCCTTTCCAAATATTACTTTCACATCCTTGACCATATTGAGTATATCCTCACCAGTTCGGTTGCCTGGCTTGGACTGGTGGTCTGCCTTACCTTTAAAATGCTTGCCTTTCTTTCTTAGGGGGTGATTCGTAGGAAGAAATCGACGATGGCTAAGGTACATGACCTTTCGACATTTTTTCAAGAATATACCTTTAATGTCATCGAAATAGTGCGTGCATGCATTATATCTCTTGTTTGATTGTCCTGAAAGATTACTTAGAGCAGGCCAATCATTGATTGTTATGAACAACAATGCTCGCAGGTCAAAGTGCTTCTGTTTGTGCTCATCCCACACACGTACACCTGGTCTGTTCCACAAAAGTAGAAGTTCTTCAACTAGTGGCCTCAGGTACACATCGATGTCATTACCAGGTTGCCTTGGACCTTGGATGAGCACTGGCATCATAATAAACTTATGCTTCATGCATAACCAGGGAGGTAGGTTGGAGATACATAGAGTAACAGGCCAAGTGCTATGACTACTGCTCTGCTCCCCGAAAGGATTCATACCATCCGTACTTAAAGCAAACCTTAAGTTTCTTGCGTTATTTGCAAACTCTGGGAATTCTCTATTGATTGCTCTCCACTAGGACCCATCAGCAGGGTGTCTCAACATATTATCTACCTTATGGTCTTCTTTGTGCCATCTCAATAACTTTGCATGGTCTTTGTTTCTGAACAAACATTTCAAGCGTAGTATTATAGGAGCATACCACATAATCTTGACAGGGATTTTCTTTGTGGGACGTTCGCCCTCAACATCACTAGGGTCATCTCACCTGATCTTATACCGCGATGCATGACATACCGGGCATGCATCTAACTTCTCGTACTCCTCGCCATGGTAGAGGATGCAATCATTAGGATATGTATGTATCTTCTGGATTTCTAATCCCAAAGGGCAGACTACCTATTTTGCTTCGTATGTAGTGATGGGTAATTCATTATCCTTTGGAAGCATCTTCTTTTGGATTTTCAATAACTCCCCAAATCCCTTGTCAGATACACCATTCTTTATCTTTCATTGCAGCAATTCCAGTGTGGTACCCAACTTTTTCTGTCCCGCATCACAAGTTGGGTATAGCAATTTCTTGTAATCCTCTAGCATGCGCTCGAACTTGATCTTCTCCTTTTCACTTTCGCATTCTCTTTGTGCGTCACGAATGGCCTGACCAAGATCATCAGCGGGCTCATCTTCTGCCACTACCTCTTCTTCAGCTTCCCCCATTGCAGTATCATTGAAGGCACCATATTCAGCAATAATGTCATCATCGTCCCATTGTTCTTCTTCACCTTCTTCCATTACAACCCCGATTTCTCCATGCTTCATCCAACAAATATAGTTTGGTATGAAACCCGACTTCAACAAGTGTGAATGAAGACTCCTTGAGCTAGCATATTCCTTCAAATTCTTACATATGACACATGGGCAGCACATGAAACCATCATGTTTGTTTGCCTCGGCCACACGTAAGAAAGAATGCACGCCCTCAATGAACTCTTGGGAGCGGCGATCAGCATTGTATATCCAATGACGGCTCATCTGCATTACATGACATACATACCATATTAAAACCTAGAACATAATTAGTTAATTATACGACATGCACGCCACCATACAAGGTGTTAATTTATGGAAGTCTCGCTACAATGTAGGCAATCCCAACTACCACTAAAAAAACTAAAGCTAAAATGCACTTCAACAGCATAAGGATTTCACGACCAATCCCAACTAAAACAAACAGATCATGCGTTTGTTCAACATCTATGGGCTTCTTCCATAGGATCACTGCCTCATCAGCCGCCGTAGCCGCCTGTGCAAGAGAGTTTTGCACGTGTTCAACATACTCTTCCTCCCAGTACCAGCCTGAACATCCAGTGCCATCCCACTGAAATTAAAAGAAAAAATTAGAACTTTAATCACAATCATCATGAAAATAAGTATAAATTAACCATAATCATCAAATACGACAAAATAACTCACATTGCGATCCGGACACTTGTAGAAGATACGACCCTTGTTGGAACACTCCTTCCTCATCCGGTACTCCATCACAATCTTCTCCTCACACTTGTCGCATGCAATGAGAGGAAGGTCCGGCCTCAGTCGCTTTGGAACCCGATGAGAGGCCGAGGACCCGGAAGCAGTTGTCATCTACTCTCTATACTCATTTTTAATATAATATAAATTTCTCATTTTATAAACAAATAAAATTAAAAAAACTCTAAAATTCTCTATATCTCTAAACCATGAAGTGTGCTATTCATGCTAGAATTGAAAACTCAATACTAGTTTTGAATAACTACTTTAACCTTCCTTCATCCAAATACGCAAACTTTAAAGTGATTTTGAGCTTAATTGGCTTACAAATAAAAAAATCTAACATAAAAAAACCACATATATCTAGTCTACAAAATGAAATAAGCTACTGATGAAACATGAGAGTATAAAGTTGGTAACCTTCAGAACCGAAGAATCGATGGAGGAATGAAAGAAATCTTGTGATACACTGGTGATGAGGAAGAAGAGAGGCCGACGATGAAGCAAGAACACTGAGCTCGAAGTGGCTCGGGCTCGAGGAGGAACAAGGGCTATAAAGGAGGGGACCTTTAGTCCCGGTTGGAGACAGAAACCGGGACTAAAGGTCCCTTCCTAGTTCCGGACAGAGCCTCCAGCCGGGAGTAGACTTTTACTTCCGGTTGGAGGGATCAACCGGGAGTAAAAGTTAACATTTAGTCCCGGTTGGTAACTCCAACCGGGACTAAAGGTCCCCTGCAGCAAAAGCCTGCCGCAGTAGCCGTTGGGCAGGGACCTTTAGTCCCGGTTAGAGCTACAAACCGGGACTAAAGGTATCTCTAGTTCCGAGCGTGAAAAATACCGGGACTAAAGCCAAATTTCAAGGTGAGATTAAAGATCGTTTCTCTACTAGTGCCAGAAGGGAAGGTTATATAGTTTTGTGTGCCATGCTATATATATTAGTACGTACCAAGAACACACAAGAGACAAACCGCAAACGGTGGCACATGATATGCTGCGCACAGAAGATCTCAAACGATTAGATTGGTTTAGCGTGCTTAGCAAAGTTTATTAAAAAAGTACAGTTAAACAATTGCGGCCGGTGGCGAAGATAATATTTTTGTTGTGACCTAGAGATGGGTGAGAGGTGCTGGTGGTGTCCCCGCCGCCTGCCGGACGGTTAGCCGACGCGTGGAGGCGCCGGCGAAGACTCCCAACAATATCGCCTCACAACTCACAAGAAACCTACATGCCTGGCCGGTTTTACATGCATGCATGTACGCAGTCATGTCATGCATCCTGTCTATGCAGTTTTAGCTTTAAACAGATCAGTGCTCCATAGTAACGCATACATATGTTCATTTTGTGTATACGGGTCGTCCGATCCCTAAACAACATATTCTGTGTATATATACATTGTGTTCACACACATACTATATATATAAATCGATCCACTTTTTCTGAAGGGAGTGTCTAGTTATTTGTGAACAGATTTTATGTGCTCAAATCTGTCAGATTTTTTTTTATAAATACAACCCAGTAGACAGTTGTAGCACAAATCCTAAAGTACAAACAAACATATAGAAATCTGATAAATTTAGTACCAAAAAATATGCCAACATAAATAGCAAAAGTCTTTTTTCTGAATTCAAAACTAGCCTGCTGCTAGCTAGCCAGGTCAGCCATTCAAAGGAGGATTAGCAGTTGAGAAAATTATTGATGCATGGCGCTTAACTTTAAATTATCTTGACACGTTCACATACACTTAATACTACTAAGTGATATTGGTCAATCTTTTAGTCCAACTATATAATTCTTTGGTGCACAAAACTAAGGATGCGTTTGGTTCCCAATTGGAGGTTTTCAAACCATGACACAACTCCCACGGTATCATAGTTCAATTTTTGTGCCAGCACTGGCTGCCAAAATGTAACACCCTAAAATTTGTACTTTTGAAAATAGGATTAAAATAATTTATTTATTTATAATTTTTTGTGCACATAAAATATACGAAAAAGAATATTTTTTATTATATTAAAATTCATCATAAGGAGTAGCAACATGGATGTGCATACATGCCGGTGTATCTGATTTATTGCAATGAGTGGTTGAATCCAAAATTTAAAATGCAAAATGCTTTTCAAAATAAATTTGAAAATGGCTTTGAAAACAAAAGAATTTAAAAAGTTGTAAAATTTATTTTTGGAAAACTTACCAAAATTTCTCATTTTTTATTTGAATTGAAAAGTATATTTGAAACTATATTTGGATTTGCATTTGGTTCATAATTGAATTTGGTTTTGAAATAAAAAGGAAAATGCAAAAACTGCTCTCTCTATCTCCCTCCTCTTCCTTTTGGCCCAGCCCGGCCTGCTCCTCTACTCTATCCTTTCCCGCGCAGCTCGCTCGCCTTCTCTCCTCCTTCTTGGGCTAGCCTAGCCGAGCAGTGCGCCGCGCCGTTCTTCTCTTCCCGCGTGTGTCGTAGACAGGCGGACCCCACTCGTCAGCACCGTCTTCTTCCCGCTCGTGCCCAAGCCGGACACCACCGTCGCCGCTGCCGAGTCCGCGCCGCCTACACCTCGCCGTTGCCGTGCCTCCGAAGCATCTCGGGCCCCTTAAATAGGAGCGCAGTGTCGCCCGCATCTCCCCCACATAATCCTAAGCTGTTGTGCTCGCTCTAATCGCCTCACCCGAGCTCGCAACCCTAGCCACCGGGTCGCCGTCATCTCGTTGTGCAGCGTGCCACCGCCATCCACTCCCCACCGCTAAGATCTACTGAGGCGAGTTTGCCTCGCCGTCCTCTTTCTCCTCGTGCCCTCATTTTGCTCTGTGGTGGTCCATAGGGCCTAAACTGGTTCGCCGGCGAGCTTCCTCACCGCCGCGCCGTCTTCTTTCCCAGCGACAACACTCTCTCTCCCTCCCTCCCACTTAATCATAGCCGTCCATCACGTGATCAACGTCCTAGATTCAAAGTTACCCCTTCGCCTGTCATTCTTGCTAAAGAGACCCTATGTTTTTCTGTGTTTGAACCCGCCATCCAACGTAGTTCAAAATAATTCAATCAATGCCCCTAGTTTTTATGTTTTGACCCCTGTGTTTTCCTTAAAACGATGCCAAGTCCACAGAGAAGTTTTAATTCATTTTCTTTTATTTTAAAACAAAAAATGAGTTCAAAATAATTACAAGATTGCCACTGATTTTGTTTTGCTCATATTTTCTCTGTTTTAACTCCGATTTGACCCGTTCAACTTGTGTTAGGTTCGTAATTCCATAATATACATGTTCATACTACTATTAGATATGTTTTCAACTTTTCCAATTCGAGGTTAGATTTAATCTATTATTTTATTAAAGAAAATCTTGTTTAATTCATATCTTCTATGTTTAGCTCTGATTTGACATGTTCAAGTTGCGCTAGATTCATTACAACGAGATCTACGCGTTAGTAACAATGTGTATCATGTCACTATTTCTAGAATTTCATGGTTCAAACTCTAATTTGAATAATAATTATGCAACTGGATTTTATAAATAAAATATGATTTGTTTTACTTTAGTTTTATAATTCAAATATAAATTTAACTTAATTAAATTTATATAAGCTTTTATATAGTTAAAACACATGAAGCTTATAGTTTTATATTTTCTCTTATGAGTAGATCTTGCGGTAGCCATTTTTTAAACCGTAGCTCCGATTAGTGTGCTCTTCACGCCTATATGTGTAGAACATCTTTAAAACCTTTTTACTTACTATTTCATATGATTGGTGTACTATTCTAATTTAGTTCTATTGTTTGCTCCGTGTATGATTGCATGGATGCTTGTTTGGTGTTCTATGATCATGTCCAGTCGGTGAGCTATACGTGGTGAATCAAGAAGCAGATCTTTGAAGGTTTGGACTGGAAGAAGGATCTAAGTTTAAGGCAAGTATAGCACAGGATCTTCCTTATTGTCCTATACACCTTTAATCATTTAATTCATACTACATGTGTCTACCTTAACTACCACTAAGGATTTCCTAGTGCTTTGTTACCTTGTGTCTTGTTACCTATGGGATGTTGCATTGGGTAGTATGATGCTAGTGCTCAATTAAAGACCGTGATCTTGTAACTTGACTAATGGTATATGCAACAAACACTAAAAGATGCTTTTTAGCAACATGGAATTAGGAGGCTAGAGCATTAGGCTATTTTATGGTGCTCTAGATTCCTCTCCCTAAGGACTTATCTATAAGTGTTTATCCAGGACTTATAGTACAGCTGTGAGGACTACATGGCTATGGCTTTGGCTCAGTATGAGGACCTTTTCTAGCTTGTTAGAGGTTACCTTTATGGCGTAAGAATGGCTTGACGAATCGGGTATAGGACAACCTCTACTCTTATGTGTATAGGCTGCGTGTCATTGTGCTATTCGATAGGGGGTTCCTATATCTGTTTGCCGAGTAAATCTAATAGCCCTAACTTGTTAGACGAACCTTTGAAAGGCTTTATAGTGAACACTGCTGACCTTCTTTGGAAGTGGGTCAAGAGATTAGCTACCTCGGGCGAAAGGGTAAATTACGGCTCATAATGAAAGTGTACAACCTCTGCGGAGTTTAAAACTAGTATATCAACCGTGCTCACGGTCACGAGCGACCTTAGAACCCTTATAGAATAGATGATGAACACTAATGATACTTATGATGAAGATGCTCACTAATGATTATTGTTTATGCTATTCATTATTTATGTTTACCTGATCATGTGTTTATATGGGCTTGTGAATAAACTTGTTGCCACCCAGTTGCTAAAAGATGACTCATTAAAAGACAATCGCAGTGAACCAGTGTCAACCTTTTGAGCCTCATGAACCCCATGTTATATTTGTTGAGTACGACATGTACTTACGCTTGCTTTATTTTTCAATACTTTGGAAAAATTTTGGATGGGTACCAGATTGCTAGAGTTTGGAGAAATTAGGCTTGTGATCAACCAGTCAGTTATCCCTGTGGAATTGGAGTCTTCACCCAAAGATCAGAGTTGTCTTTCCACTATTTGCTATCTAAGGTTATATCCTTTATACTAAGTATGTTATATATTAAGCATTGTCTATTGATATTACCTTTATTTGTAACTATATGTGAAATTTGACTTCATGGGCTCACATATGGTGTGTATCTAGTTTTGTCGTTAAAATCGGGTGCTACAAAGTGATATCAGTGCAATGCTAACTGTAGGACGTAAGCTTAGAAGAAACTGGTCGTTTTAATGTTTAGAAGTTGCTACAAAAACCCTTGCTCTATGAATCTTGTTATTTTCTTCTCTACTATATCTCTACCCTTGTTATTTATCTCTACCTTAGTGCTTATTTTGAAGTCTTTGTTCTCATCTTCACTCCTTGATTTGATATGCTTTTAGAACTGTCCCTCATCACCTTCTTGCATAATCTGAAGATGAGTCTTAGGATTGTTACTCCTATTACAATGAGGACGATAGTATCATAAGTTGAGTCAATGATTGAATTATGCACCTTTAGTGCTTTGTTAAATTGTTATTATGCTTATTATTGTTTTGCATCTTTGTAATGACTGCAATGATCTTGTTGGGTGTACCCACAATTTTATTTAGTTTATATGCCTAAGGTGTAAGGATTAATACAATAAATAGTTGGGTTTTGGTATCTCTTGTTTCCTCTATCCTGTCTTTTCAGAGCAGCCTGCACTCTTCGGCTTATATCTCTGATTTTGGATGATCAAAAATCATGAGAAAATTCTAAACAACATTAGACTTCGATATCTTTCTATGACCACAAGAATAACCTTGATAGATATTTTGGTTATGGAGTTATAAAAATCACAAGATGATGCAACCGTGTTGTCTAAAATCTAGAGTAGTTTCTGTTGTACACTACTTTCGACTACTTGAACTGTAGAATTTGGAAAAGTGTTCTATAAGGAAGTTGTGGAGGATTCGATAAGATTTCCAACGGTATAAGCTACAATTTCATTGGATTAACAGAATGGGAGTTATAGCTATTTTGCTGCACTGCTGTTTCTCTGCTCATGAGGAATTCTAGATTTCTTGTTCTTGCCCATACACGAGAGTATCATTGGGATGTTAGAACGTCTTGATACTAGTAGCTCATCTGGAAGAAGGTGCAAGCTACCCTTTTTGTGTCCCCTACTTTACCTTTACTTAAGGGGGTAGCCAAAGTGAAGGTGGTTTTGTAGATTTTAGCTCTCACTAGGAAGGAATCCTGCCAATTCTAATCCATCGCCATCAAATCCCACATGTATAGAGCAAGCTATGATGACGCAGACTCAGTTATTATAGACTATTGCTCAAAGGGTGTTGAACAACCCGCATCAAGCACCACCTATTGACAAGTGTGGTGAATTTATGAAGGGACACCCACCGACATTCTCTCATACAAGTAAACCACTAGAAGGTGATGACTGGCTTAGAGCTATGGAGGACATAGCTCAGTGAGATGACCATGAGAAGTTGTTTTTGTGTCCGGCCAACTCTAGGGCATACTACAAGACTGGTGGGAGTCTTACAGTATGGACGTCCCAACAATGCTGGACAGATCACCTAGAAGGAGTTTAGCGAGAGCTTCAGGTCCTCCTGTATTCTGTTAGGTGTGGTAGAACATAAGCAAGATGAGTTCCTCAATTTGAAGCAAGGATCTATGTCAGTGTCGTAACCGGTTCACTCAGTTGTCATGAAGAAGTGGATAATGATGCAAAGAAACAGAAATGCTTTTTGAAAGGACTGAATGATAGTTTGCAACTACAGCTGATGACCGTTGTGTATGCCGACTATCAAACATTGGTGGATAGAGCAATTGTAATTGAGAACAAGCGTCGAGAGGTGGAAGAAAAGAAGAGAAAGTGTGACCTTCAATGCCAGTTAAGAAACACTCATCTCCGTTTTGCTACATAACTAGAATATCAGTCACACCCTATGAATCTGCTTGGGAGTACAAATCAGAGTCAATATCAATAACCCTATGAGGAAGTGTAGCATTTTAGCTCTCAAGAGCCATGTCTATCATCACCCACTATCACCTTGATAACGACAAATACTACCACTAGTAAGGAAGGTTATGATTGTGGTGAGATTGAACCCTATAAGAACGATTGTCTTGAGAAGCTTGCTGAGAGTAATCAAAGCCAGAGTCAACAACAGCAGGAGTCAGAATAAAATGTCCCTAAGGAGCAGGTGCAAGGAAATAAGCTAAAGCGAAACTACATTCAAGGCAGGTTAAACAATGTAGATCTGATTACCGCTCATGGAGCTAAGGAGGTTGTTTATGGTTTGATTCCAATAAACTCAGCCACTGCTATGGTGTTGTTTGACCCCAGTGCATCACATTCGTTTACCTCTAGTGCGTACGCAGAAGATCATAAGATAACTATGCTTTTGATGAGGAAACCTCTAATAGTTAACTCTCTAGGAGGAGAAAAGAAGGCAAACCACATATGTCCAAAAGTTAGTCTTAACATAAAAGGGAAGAACTTTGAGGCAAACCTTATAGTTGGAGTTGATGGACATTGATGTTATCCTTGGAATGGAGTGGTAGTCTGCATGAAAAGGAGTGATTAAGTATGCCCAACGTTTGGTGCTTCTAATAACATCGTTAGGAGAAAGAATTGAGTATGATTGTATTCAACCTGCACCTGAGGAATATGAGAATGACTTATTAGAAGGTGTATACTCAGAGGATGTATGCCACTTAAGGGCTTCATCATCCAGAGTAAGTATCCTTTGCTCGGTTGATAAGTTATTGGATCATCTATGTGAAATAGATGCATTCGTCAATATGGCTCCGCAATTCAAGTTATCCTCAGCTGGGAGTCCAATCTTCAACATACCTAGGACAAGTAGGCATTGATGACAAAGGAAGGAGATATCTGATAACTATAGATGGTTCTATGGAGTCTCAGGAAATCCCAATGATATACTAAGCATGACAGGAAGGTTTGGATTGAAGAGAGTTAATTAGAATCCACTCAAATATGTGAGAGAAACTCAGTCTTTAATAATGAGGTTTGATTAGAGGTTCAAGAGAAGTTTATCCAAGATATTGATAGTAGTACTGGAGAAGGTTTAAGTTTGCTTGGATAAAGAGACCCTAGCTAAGTATTTGTAGGAGTAAAAAAAGAAAAAAAGAGAGAGATTGAAGTAAAACCTAAGTATTAGCTTTGCCAGATTAGGACAAGAGCTTTATATCCACTACGATGCACCATGTTAAGGTGTGGGATGTGTCCATATGCAAGAAGAAAAAGTAGTACCTTGTTCGTTAAGTCAACTAAGGAAGCGTGAGTTGAACTACCTAACATGTTATCTGGAGTTATCCATTGTGAAGCATGGAAGTACTATCTTTTTGGAAGTAAAAGTGACATCTAGGTGGATCACAAGAATCTATAGGACATCTTCACTAAGATGGTTTTGAGCTTGTTATATCCTCGTTGGAATGAAATTGGTTATGACCTAGAAAAGTGCTATCACTTCGAGGAGTAAAGTCATGGTCGATGCCCTTAGCAATGGAGAATTGTACTAAGAAGGTTCGGGTGACACCAAGGACTAAAAATTGTATTCCAAGTTCGAGCAACTTAACCAGAATCCTTAATGTTTTGAAGATTGGTAGTAGAATCCATTTTTGACCAAGAGATTTGTCAGGCTTCGTTGGAAGGTGGATATTTTACGAAAGAAAATTGGTATTATAGGAAAGGTGGGCTAGTGATTGGAGTTACCTGAGTATTGTTTGGAGTACCTTTTAGAATCTTAGAATCAGTTTGACAAGTTACTTGGAGTATGGTTAACAGGTATGCAAAGTAAAGTGGAATCCTTATCAAGAAGATGGAACTGCACGATAGAGCTACACGAGGGAGTAAAGAAGAATCCAAAGATGGAGTATCCCTATCTCCTAGTCGACGTCTTCTGAATCTCGAGGACGAGATTTATCTTAAGGAGGGTAGAATTGTAACACCCTAAAATTTGTATTTTTGAAAATAGGATTAAAATGATTTATTTATGAATTTTTGTGCACATGAAATATAGGGAAAATAATATTTTTCATTATATTAAAATTCAACATAAGGAGTAGCAACATGGATGTGCAAAATGAGGGCAGTGAGTGGTTGAATCCAAAATTCAAAATGAATTCAAAATGCTTTTAAAAATGACTTTGAAAATAAAAGAATTTAAAAAGTTGTAAAATTTATTTTTGGAAAACTTACCAAAATTTCTCATTTTTTATTTGAATTGAAAAGTATATTTGAAACTATATTTGGATTTTCATTTGGTTCATAATTGAATTTGGTTTTGAAAACAAAAAGGGAAATGGAAAAAACTGATCTCTCTATCTCCCTCCTCTTCCTTTTGGCCCAACCCGGCCTACCCCTCTATCCTTTCCTACATGGCCTGCTCACCTTCTCCCCTCCTCCTTCTTGGGCTGGCCCAACCGAGCAGTACGCCACGCCGTTCTTCTCTTCCCATGTGTGTCGCAGACAGGCGGACCCTACTCGTCAGCATCGTCTTCTTCTCGCTTGTGCCCGAGCCGGACACCACCACCACCACTACCGAGTCCGCGCCGCCTATGCCTCGCCATTGCCATGCCTCCCAAGCATCTCAGGCCCCTTAAATAGGAGCATCGTGCCACCCACATCGCCCCCGCATAACCCTAAGCCACCGTGCTCACTCCAATCGCCTCACCCAAGCTCGCAACCCTAGCCACTGAGTCGTCATCATCTCACTGCGCCACGTGCCGCCTCCGTCCACTCCCCACCACTAAGATCTACCGATGTGAGTTTGCCTCACCGTCCTCTTTCTCCATGTGCCCTCATTTTGCTCTGTGGTGGTCCGTAGGGCCTAAACCGGTTCACCGACGAGCTTCCTAGCCGCCATTCATGGCTGTCGCCGCGCCGTCTTCTTTCTCGGCGATAGCACTCTCTCCCTCCCTCCCACTTAATCATAGCCGTCCATCACATGATCAACGTCCCAGATTCAAAGTTACCCGTTCGCCTGTCATTCTTGCTAAAGAGACCCTATGTTTTTCTGTGTTTGAACCCGCCGTCCAGCGTAGTTCAAAATAATTCAATCAATGCCCCTAGTTTTTATGTTTGACCCCTATGTTTTCCTTAAAATGACGCCAAGTCCATAGAGAAGTTTTAATTCATTTTCTTTTATTTTAAAACTAAACATGAGTTCAAAATAATTACAAGATTGGCAATGATTTTGTTTTGCTCATATTTTCTTCGTTTTAACTCTGATTTGACCCGTTCAATTGCGTTAGGTTTGTAATTCCATAATCTACATGTTCATACTACTGTTAGATATGTTTTTAACTTTTCAAATTCAAGGTTAGATTTAATCTATTATTTTATTAAAGGAAATCTTGTTTAATTCATATCTTCTATGTTGAGCTCTGATTTGACCTGTTCAAGTTGCGCTAGATTCATTACAACGAGATCTACGCGTTAGTAACAATGTTTATCATGTCACTATTTCTAGAATTTCATGGTTCAAACTCTAATTTGAATAATAATTATGCAACTGGATTTTATAAATAAAATATGATTTATTTTACTTTAGTTTTATAATTCAAATCTAAATTTAACTTAATTAAATTTATATAAGCTTTTATATAGTTAAAATACATGAAGCTTATAGTTTTATATTTTCTCTTATGAGTAGATCTTGCGGTAGCCATTTTTTAAACCGTAGCTCCGATTAGTGTGCTCTTCGCACCTATATGTGTAGAACATCTTTAAAACCTTTTTACTTACTGTTTCATATGATTGGTGTACTGTTCTAATTTAGTTCTATTGTTTGCTTCGTGTATGATTGCATGGATGCTTGTTTGGTGTTCTATGATCATGTCCAGTTGGTGAGCTATACATGGTGAATCAAGAAGCAGATCTTTGAAGGTTTGGACTAGAAGAAGGATCTAAGTTTAAGGCAAGTATAGCATAGGATCTTCTTTATTATCCTATACACCTTTAATCATTTAATTCATACTATATGTGTCTACCTTAACTGCCACTAAGGATTTCCTAGTGCTTTTGTTACCTTGTGTCTTGTTACCTATGGGGTATTGCATTGGGTAGTATGATGCTAGTGCTCAATTAAAGACCATGATCTTGTAACTTGACTAATGGTATATGCAACAAACACTAAAAGATGCTTTTTAGCAACATAGAATCAGAGGGCTAGAGCATTAGGCTATTTTATGGTGCTCTAGATTCCTATCCCTAAGGACTTATCTGTAAGTAATTATCCGGGACTTATAGTACAGCTGTGAGGGCTACATGGCTATGGCTTTAGCTCAGTATGAGGATTTTTTCTAGCTTGTTAGAGGTTACCTTTATGGCGTAAGAATGGCTTGATGAATCAGGTATAGGATAACCTCTACTCTTATGTGTATAGGCTACGTGTCATTGTGCTATTCGATAGGGGGTTCCTATATATGTTTGCCGAGTAAATCTAATGACCCTAACTTGTTAGACGAACCTTTGAAAGGCTTTATAGTGAACACTACCGACCTTCCTTGGAAGTGGGTCAAGAGATTAGCTACCTCGGGCGAAAGGGTAAATCACGGCTCACAATGAAAGTGTACAACCTCTGCGGAGTATAAAACTGGTATATCAACCGTGCTCACGGTCACTAGCGACCTTAGAACCCTTACAGAATAGATGATGAACACTAATGATACTGATGATGAAGATGCTCACTAATGATTATTGTTTATGCTATTCATTATTCATGTTTACCTGATCATGTGTTTATATGGGCTTGTGAATAAACTTGTTGCCACCCAGTTGCTAAAAGATGACTCATTAAAAGACAATCGCAATGAACCAGTGTCAACCTTTTGAGCCTCATGAACCCCATGTTATATTTGTTGAGTACGACATATACTTACGCTTGCTTTATTTTCAATACTTTAGAAAAATCCCGGATGGGTACCAGATTACTAGAGTTTGGAGGAATTATGCTTGTGATCAACTAGCTAGTTGTCCATGTGGAATTGGAGTCTTCACCCGAAGATCGGAGTTGTCTTTCCGCTATTTGTTGTCTAAGGTTATATCCTTTATACTAAGTATGTTATATATTAAGCATTGTCTATTGATATTACTATTATTTGTAGCTATATGTGAGATTTGACTTTCTGGGCTCACATATGGTGTATATCTAGTTTTGTCCTTAAAACCGGGTGCTACACAAAAGCTTGATAGAAAGGTCATGTGCCCCAATATTTGGCACAAGTTGTAGCGTTGGCATACGTGAACTAAACAAGCCTAATATATATACATCTGATCTGAAATAGAACTTTATTTGGAATTGTTGATGGTTAGATGAAATTGACTATCCGTAAGTTGATATTTCTTGATTTACATGAAACATACTTTATAATCCGCAATTCCATCTATTTGAAATGATATGTTTTCATATATATTGGCGGTCAAACTAAACTACCATATATATTGTAGAATTAATGTATCAATGTCCTAATGAACTTATTAGGTATATTTGGGATCAAGGCAGTATATGCCCGATGCCTACAGAAACAGATAAACGTGTGTGGCCAAGATAATTTACATGTTATCTTTGACCAAAACCCAATATATATGTATATCCAACTATAACCAGTTAATCTTTCATAACAATGACAATTCTCAAACCTGATCTTTCAACAGTTTCTTACGTAGTAGTTAAATTCAAAGGCAAATTGATTATTGCACAATAGATCTAGTTTACGCACACTTACCTCGTTTGTCCATGATCAGTCTCCACTATTCATTTCTTTTCCAGGAACAGAACATGGACTTTTCATAGAATTGTCAATATTATGGAAACTAGACAATCTATTTAAAATCCTTTGGTAGAAATTTAAACCTACCATTTAAAGCATTTATTAAATAAGCTTTTAGAAAGCTAGATTATGTATATATATCCCAAAACATCACTCATTTGAGCGAGTAGTAATTTGATTACACTTTTTTCCTCAACCCTAACTCCGGGAGAACTCGAACCTTAGAAATTTCATTTCACCTTCTCCTATGATTGATTTGGTTTTTAGGTATATTGAAGTATGCATGGCTATTGGCCACTTTTCGAGTACAACTTTCTAAAGATATAGGAACACAAGGATATTCTTATAGGATAAGTAACCCACTCACAATATGTTGGATGCCGCACCACTATGAAATCCAACAATCACAGCTCACAAGGCAACCATGTTAGAGTATATCTTGATTTTTTTGGTGGACAAGCCCTGTGTTGCTCAACTTTCTAAGCAACTTCATTCGTATCCTCATAGGCATAGGCCCACGCCCCTAATGTGGCTCAGCTCTTTGGAAGAAGAGAAGTTGCTTTGCTTGTTCTAGTTTCTTAGCTAGTTGTAGTCTTTGCTACTAGATTTGTGTAGGGCTTGCTCTTGCTTTGACTTTCTTGCTAGTTAGGTGTATGCTTACTAGGGTCATCTTGTTGTCTACCTAGTTTGCCTTAGTGTTGTACATTGAAGCATTTTTAATAGGATATTCATCACCCTTCCTCTAGCCATCTAAAGATCTTTATAGTATGGCTCTCTAACCTCTATCTCCCTCTCCTCTTTGCCCATCTCTCTCACTGTCCCTCTCTCCTCCTAGGGTGACGCAGGCATGAAGGAGGGCAACACCAGCATGGATCTCTCTCCATCGCCCTCTCCCCCTCTCTCACAAGGCGTCATATTGCAACGTGGGTGTAGAAGAGGGCTACACAGGGGTCACTGAGGGTGATGCGGGTGACAAGGCCGATGATGGCACAGAGGCATCTCGATATGTGCCCCAATGCATCTATCCATTGAGGGGAGGATGGATTTAGGTTAGCGGCACCCCAATCCATCGTGTACAAGCACCGACAATGGGTGATGTCCCCTTAGATCCATAGTGGTGAACTCGGTAGCAGGATCGGTCATGGGCGCAATTGTAGCGGCGGGCATGGCACTACAGCAATGGCGAGCTCTGTAGTGGACACAACATCAGTTCTATGGTTTTTTTAATAGATTTCTAGAGGTGGGCGTTGTAACGCTCTTGCCTCTAGTAATCTAGCTTTGTAGGCGGTCTCTGTATACGCCCCTTAAAACCATGATTAACAAAGATGCCCTGTTGTATAATCGGGCATCTTGGGTGCCTAACGATTAATAAAGACCTTGTTGTATAGTTGGGCATCTTCCGTGCCTCTATTAATATTATTTGTCATCTATAAAAATCTGTTTCCTAGTACTGTCTCTCTCTTGAACATAACTTTTTTAGTTTTAATATAATAAATAACCAGCACAGGTTTGACCACTTCTGTTCTTTCAGAATAGGCTATATGCCATATGTGATTCCTTATATTAACTAGAAGTTTAACAATTCACGTGAAGTTTACGGTTTCATTCCTTCAGGTAACTAGCAAGTTGAAGGTTACTTGAGTAGCGTGCATGATAGTTTTACTTACTCACCAGCATCGAGTTTCAAGGATGTATAAGTTCTAGATATCTATATAAGCTAAGTACTCAGATAGTCCGATGTGTGATGAACTGATAACTCCACAGGTTCCAGCGTACTAGCTAACCCATGAACCCATCTAGGGTGCAAAATTAGGCCATGTTTGACATGATTTGATCTCCTCTGGTTTTATACTTTTATGGGTGTTCACTGCTCGGTATCACTAGCACGCTACAATTAGGATCCATTTAAAATTTCACAAAATTTCGTAGGAACGGAAAAATGTCTTGTCGGATAGATGCATGCGTTTGACCTTTTTTTTTAGAAGTTCCGGCAGGAATCAAACATTCCAGGCTATGAAAATTGAGCGCTTAAAATTATATAATGCTAGACTTTTGGATGTTTTTTAGTAATGACATGTAAATATATTTCCATTTACCGTGCACCATTTAATAGTCGCATAGTATAGCATGCCTCTTCTTTTAGTATAAAATATAGCAATATGTCTTACTCGCTCCATTTAGGCATTGTTTTCTGTAGCCTATATTATATTGGTGACAGGTTGTTGTCTATATTAAGAAAGTTGTTCGCATCTTTCGGCAAATAATAGATCCCCTGCGCCCGGGTAAAAACACAATGCATCATGCCATTGCTTTGGTAGTCCAGTAGTAAAATATTTAGTTACATCATCACGCGATTCCCGTTAGTGCTCATGAAACTATTCAAAGTAGGTAGCTAGTAGCCAAAGACCTACTTTATTTAACCATGCCAAACTGTGAATGAAGTGTTACTGTTGCTCGGCATTATGCTTTATTAGTGTGCTATAGCTTTGTTTAATTTGGGTCAGCAAGAGATTGGTAAAATTGGCTTGTGTACGTTGTGGATTATTAAAGGATGGGAAAAGTCAGAGAGAGATGGCTTATGGAATTGTCCTCATCTATGATATTGTTAAAACTGCTCCCGACTTGTTTATTTGATCAGCTATTTTTTTTCTAAACCATAATCAATATGCTCGAGCTAATTCTTCAAAGAGGGGCTGTGGGCTATGGCATACTGATTCTCCTAGGGTACGTTAGTTTGAGGATGAAGTTGGATGAGATATGACGACTCATGGAATATGAGATGGGATTATCCATGTTGCTTGGTTGGTTGGATGAATGGTACAAGAATAGTTAACTAATTATATCTACTATTTAAACATAATAACAACTATTTAGACACTAATAAATATGCACTAATTGTGTCATGATAATCACTAATTAACAATAAATATGTTAACTAGCACCACCACTACCCTTATTGGTACACAAAACATGCACTAATCAACATATTAGCACTTATCAAAAATTAATTTTTACCGTCATAATTACTAAGTAATAACAAACATACTAATAATCTTTAATTTATTTACTAACAATAAACATTAGAGAATATGGACAAGCTTGGTCAGCAGATTTTTGCGGACGAACTTTATCCAGCGTCTATAGAGATATTCTCCTATGATGAATATTTCTATCCAAATCAAAAGCTGCTTATTCCTGAACAGCCATCTTCCATCTAAAGACATCCACCAAACCAGACCCAGGCCTTGTTTAGATGACCCCCAAATTCCAAGTTTTTTCACTCTCTCTCTATCACATCAATTTTTAGCCGCTTGCATGGAGCATTAAATGTAGGTAAAAAAAATAACTAATTGCACAGTTTAATTGGAAATCACGAGATAAATCTTTTGAGCCTAGTTGGTCCACGATTGGACAATATTTGTCAAATAAGACGAAAGTAGTACTATTCATCGAGTTGCAAAAAATTGCAATCTAAACATGGCCCCACCCTAATTGGGGCGGTGAACAGAAGAACTCGAAGAAACCGAAAGCTCCCAAGCCGAGGACGGCCGTACATCGACCAATGGGATCAAGGATCGAGTGATGTGACGGGCATACTGTCCTGCACCTGCACCGCACGTCCTGTCTAGTGTACTTACCAATGGAAATGGAGTATCGTCCAGGCTTTTCCTCAGTGCATGCAAACAAGCAAATCCCGTACGCCATCATTGTAGAAGCAGTACGTCCTCTAGCCCAAAAAAGTTGCAATTCTAAATTTGAATTGGATCAGACATTTTTAAATTTAACTAAGTTTATAAAAAATATCATAGCATTTATAAGTCCAAACAAATACAGTATAAAAATAAATTTTATAATTAATATAATGATACTTATTCAGTATCACAATAATATGGGTTTAGGGGTTTGGTAGGGATCTAGGATTCTCGTAGAAATATTTTAGATCCAGACTTAATAAACATTTTAGATGATGAATCAAAATTTTATGGAAACGTGTGGCAAGTAGACTGAATTTAGTTTCATAACAATATTTTTTCTTAAAAAATCACAAGAAATAAAAATATGCTTCAAAAAACTTCTGAATTTCTTGTGGACAAAGAATAACTTAACTACAACCATTTTTAACTTGTTGCATTAGAGAAGAATTAACTAAAAAATATTAAATAGAAGTAGGGAGTCATAGGAGAATCGGATGCGAAACCACCGTCTGGTTGTTTCGCGTGTATACGTAGAAACGTTGAATTGTTTCAGTTCTGAATCACAAGCAAGAAACAACTTTTGGAGCCGATTCTTCTGATTCACATGAGAAACTGAAACAATTCTTCAAACAAACAGGGCCTTAGTCAAATTTAAAATTGTTTGACTCCTCAAAAAAAATTACTTGTTCTTTTTTACAAACAAAGTAGTCAACAAGGTGTTATGTCCAAGAATCCAAACACTAACGATGATTGGTATGCCATGAGAAAAGGAGATATGTTGTCGGAAAAAACCAAAAGCTACCAGCTAAGGTTCCACAAAAAACACATGCTTCCTCTCATCTTTAAAAAATGTTAGGCCTCCAACTTTTTGGAATTTGCATTAATTGCATATTACAATAAGATCTCATGGCTGGAGTTTTGAAATTCAAAAAAAAAATATACATTGGGAAAACAATACAAGAGCTATAAAGAGGCGGTATTGAGTTTCTACCTGATAATAAGTATACTTTATATTCTAGTGAAAACAAGCTAGTGATGTTTGGGTTGTCTGAAATCAATCATTCTATCTAGCTTTGAATATGAATTACTTTTTACTTATTGAGTTTAAATGTTTGGAAGCGGTAGCAATAGATTTGTCTTGATGAAAATTAATATTATGAATGCACACATTTGTCATATTTTACAAATATGTTATAAAAATAAAGTTTAATTTTTTTCTCAACCGTGTAGATTTCTTTAAGAGGGAAAGAATTAAATTTTGAAATGTTAACTTTAGACAACTCCAAAATATCATTTATTTGTTACGAGAGAGAGTAGATTTTTTAAAACAAAATGTACAGAGAGCATTCTAAAGAAATAACCTAACTCTGGCCCGGTGTGCTTCAATGTCAACCAGTTTTTCCTTCTAAGTAAATGTTAAAGTAGCAATGTACCACAAAATTACTTATATAGGTTAACCATGCTACTGTTTTTGTAGTATCTAGCAGTGCTAGTTTGAAAGAAAAAGTTTTGGATCTAGTGGAGCATTTACTCTGACTTCTATGTTATTTTGTTGCACCTCTTAGGATCTTATTCCTTATATTTCATATTGCCCATGGATACTAAGTTTAGAGCATTAGCCAAACATGCTTTGAACACACTACCATACAACCTCTGTGAAAGCTAATAGCAACCATGACTATGCTTGCATCAGTGGCCCATGCTTTGATTATGTATTCAAATAATGCAAGCAATCATTACGTAAAATATAGTATATCTCATAAAGCGACTAAGACCATTGGAGGTTTGAGTATAGCCTGTTTGTTCACCAATAATGACACCTCTTTTATCACATGTCAAGAAAGTCATATAGAAATTACAAGTTAGCCGCCCAATAGCGTGGGTGGTGACACGAGTACACATGACTAGTACATTGAATAACAACAAACATCATTATATTGGATGGATATACCTAAACAATTTCATGAATATTTTAGTGAATATTGAAATGCTCCCCAAAGGGGTGGGGTATTTTGTGAAGTAAATATTTCTAGTTAATTTGCTTTATTATAATAGAGGAGCAAGCAAGGGAGGAGGTTGTAGCCAAAAGAATCACCCTCTCGACTACAAAGTTTCTTTGGCAAGCAAAGTTTGAGCCCTCTTTATTCTTCACTGCCCCCCTCTAGCTAGATCTCTGTTTAGCCTCTCTGTCACTAAGAGTACTTGCCAAGTTCTAGAATGTGATAATGTCTTCACATACAAAATGGTGTGAATATTGTGATTGTAGATGCTTAGTTTTATTGTTTATTAGACCATGATAGCTTTTCAATTATAGCTAGCCTAGCATATAGTGTATATTATGTTTGTAATATTGTGATTGTAGATGCTTAGTTTTATTGTTTATTAGACCATGATAGCTTTTCAATTATAGCTAGCCTAGCATATAGTGTATATTATGTTTGTAATCACCTCAAAACTATACATAGATGTTATTATCTTCTTTATTTCTCAGCATGTAAAATTTCTTATTAGGCCATAGTCAAAGTAAAATTTTGCTAGGCTGCTAATGAGGCCGAGTTTTTGAAAATTTGGTTGCAGGTTTGTAGCATAAACCTGAAGCCTAGGAGAATATAATGGGATTGATTCAGTCAACCTCAACTCTAAATGATAATGGTTTAGAAAAAGGATGCATGGGACCATTGGACCATAACTTTATCATTGTATATTTGTATTCTAGAAATAACCGAATGCTATATAATTTAGTCTTTAGCTTGTAGGGCTAGTTTGGATCGAGATCTGAGGAACACGCCTGGGCCAGGCAGCATCTCCGAGCTGTCGATTTCCCACGCCTTTTTTTTGCGATTGTCGATTTCCCACGCCTGGGGTTGGATCGACATGCCTAGCAAGGTTCCAATCCAAACAGCCCCGTAGTTACTGGGAAGTAGCATTTTTGTGTGACATACTCACATATCATTCATAGGTATGATAATATATATATATATATATATATATATATATATATATATATATATATAGAACAATTATTCTCAAAAGAGAATGGAGTCCATGAGACAAATATAGTTTTTTTTTAATTCTTGTGGTGGCTGAACAATGTGTACGCCGCATCCATACTCTACTAGGCATAGAGGATCATGGACAGAATCAGGAGAGCTGCATCTGCAAGGCTCCTTTTCTCCAGGCCCCAGGTAGCATGATACACTCTGTCCATGCCTTTTGCGCATACCATGTATGGGAACTTGAGCAAAACAAAGTTCTTGGTAACTGGTGGAGCCCATGTGAGCTAGCATATGACGATGTCCCCAACCAATGAGCAAAGGAGGACATGACTCAGCACCTCCTAAAAATAGGCGACCAACAGGCACTACCGGAAATAGTGACTTTGCCGGCAAATGTTTTGCTGAGTGTAACACTCGACAAACAGCACACGGCATCTACAGTGTCGGCAAACAGCTATTTGTCGAGTGTTTTTTATCGCGCACTCGGCAAATGGTTTGCCGAGTGTCCTCGGAAAAAAAAGTGGTTTGCCGAGTGTTTTTCCAAAATACACTCGGCAAAGGATTATTGTTTGCCGAGTGTTTTTAGAAATTACACTCGGCAAACCTATTTTCCAAAGGAAAAATAATATTTTTTTTCTCAGCATACCATTATTGTTTGCCGAGTGTTTTTGGGAATTACACTCGGCAAACCTATTTTCCAAAGAAAAAAATTCTCATCATATTTCAGTTTAATAGTTGCCATACAAAACACTCTTAGTACACCATATCTGCATGCAGATCATGCTCCTGGCAACATAATTCTCATAATAACCACATGGACATAGAAATAAAGATGACAAATTTAAGAGACTAATGACAGGCCTGCTCTTTGCCTGGGAGGCAGCAAGCAAATAGGCCAGAAGCAGTGGCCATAGCATACAAGCTTCTTAGTTCTTACACATACTCAAGTTTTCATAATACAAATGCTGCCCATAATTACTTCTAGCCTTCACAAAGCAGTACAGCTGCAAGACACAGGAAGAACTTACAAATCTACAAGTCCAAAAGAAATGATAGGCATGCAGTGACCATCTTTAGAAATTTCACATTTAAAAGTATATAATTACCAAAATTTCACAGAAGAAATGCCACACAGGCCGTGACCATCTCCAAAAATGTCACATTTGAAAGTATATAATTACCAAAATTTCACAGAAGACATACCACAAGACCGTGACCATCTCCAAAAATTTCATATTTGAAAGTATTACCTAAGTTTCACAATCCAAGGCAACAAATATATGATTTGCATGCAAAAAAGTCATGTTCTTCTAGAAATAGCAATGCAAAAAATCACATAGCTCTATTGAACTGAGCTAATAGAAAAGAAACTATTGGTCATTCCAGATCCATTAGAGAACAGTATGTCAACAGCACAAGAACTACATATATTTCACCTGGAGTAAAAGAACAAGAGCAAAAGAACTCAAGAAATGGCTCAGATTTACCCATTATCAGCATGACAACTGCAACTTAATTTCACCTGGAGCTTAATTTAATTCTCTCTCTAATGGAAATTGAACTAGCCACAGAACTGGTTGCTTGTACTGGTAGAAGCCATCCTAGTTAAGCAGCAAACAGAACAAAATAACCCAAGTACCAGCTCATAAGGTGCTAAAGTGCAGAAGTTCTCTAATGGAAACTTGATTCATCACGACCACTCAAGAGTAGTACAAAACAAAAAAGTCACAAGGCATAGTTAGGGAAGGGGAGAGCAGCGCGGCACGAGACTGGGGTTCCATACATCTCAGCTCCGCAAATATCACATATCAAAATGATTGATCAAGTTGATATATGCAAGATATTCAAGATACTATTTTCATAGCATCTCACCTGACATCCAATGCACCAAATACCAGGTTATGTGCAAGGTTAAAATGTAGCTTTGAAATTATATGTATAACATCATCTAACCCTAAAAGCAACCAGGGTAACAAAACAAACAAGTTAAAATTGTATTTTAACTTTGCAGTAAAATCTTCTTATTACATTGCTCCCTCAAATTCAAATATAATGACATTATTTGAGTGGTCCATCCATGTATATTTCTTACATTATAGTAAATTATGTTAGTATGGTTCTACTTGTGATTTTCAAATATGTCAAGTTACTGATAAAAGACAATGAAGAGCTCCCATTTGGATCAAACTGATAGCTCATTGCTCATATATGTTCAAGAAATATTTGATGCACTACTAATCATGAATTATGTTAGTATAGTTCTACTTGAGATTTTCATGAATCAAAATGGTAGTGCAGTTTCTTCATACAACAAATCAGAGGTGCTACTACTACTAAACCAGCTGGAACAACCCAACAATGCAACCAAGAGATCATCTTACTGTTAATAAAATAGGAGCAGTGGAGGAAGCAGCTCCAGTAGTGAATACAAACCCATGGTGGTAGTAGCTCCAATAGCTCCGGCGCCACCCGCCACCACCAGAGCCTAGATCCGGCCTCCACCGGCCGGATCCGGGAAAGGGAGGGCCGAATTCGGGAGAGGGAGGGGCGGCGCCGGGGAAGAAGACCGGGGAGGGGCGGCGCCGGGGAAGAAGAAGGCCAGGAAGGAGCGGCGCTAGGGAAGAAGGGGAGGGGCGGCGGCAGGGAGGGGCGCTAGGGGTCGGGTGGCGGGGAAGACCGAAAGAAGAAGGGAGGGCACGCTGGGGTTCAGGTGCGGAGAAAGAAGAAGGGATGGGGCACTGGGGTTCAGATGCGGAGGAAGAAGGGGAGGGGGCGCTGGGGTTATGTAGATATTTTTGTTTGCCGAGTGTCCTAGATCGAGAGCACTCGGCAAAGTTTTTTTTCCCATTTTTTTCTTCTCCTTTTTTAGGATTTTTTTTTGCCGAGTGCAAAAAAGAAAACACTCGGCAAACTCTTTGTTTGCCGAGTGCAAAAAAACATTTGGCGAACCCTTTGTTTTCTATAATTGCACTTAATAAATTAAAATTATCAAACGGATCCAAAAAATTATCAAATTTTCACATGAAACAATCTATGTTCTCTATTGCCCATACAAAAAGTTTTGAAGTCAAACCCCAATTCGACCGTCACTTTGACTTCAAATCTGACTGATTCCTTCTCAACGCTACGATTTTTCTTCTGTGATGCTTCGGTTTATAAACATCGTATGTGACAAATTGTGCAAAACCTTCTCAATTTTTTACCACAGCCTCCACGTATGATATCATCACATCATGACAAATCTCATGATTTTCTGACTTCGTTTCCTTTTTTTAGAATTTAAAAACCATTTGGTCACACGTTCGTGGTCGTGTTTCCTGAACAAGATGTTCGAAATTTCTTTTCATTTCCTAGATGACGCCTCACACTAGACTCAATAACATGAATATCATTTTTCTACTCATTTTATTTTAGTATTTGAATCACTTACCGTTCAAATTTGACTTATACGAAAAAATTCCTAGAAATACAATAAATTAATTAAATATAGCAAAAAAGATCCACAAATATACCAAATTTTAACATGGAATACCACATGTTGTACGTTGAGAGTAGAAAAAGGTTCAAGGTCAAAAGAGAAAAAAATAAAATTATTTTGCCTTTGAGTGCCAGACAATTACACTCGGCAAACATATTTCTTTGCCGAGTGCCTATCTTTGCCAAGTGTTTTCTTTCTAGTTTGACGAGTGTTGAACTTTGCCGAGTGTTTTTTGCATCGTTTGCCGAGTGCATTTATTTTACCGAATGTTTTTTCGCAACACTCGGCAAAAGGCTTGTTTGCCGAGTGCCCGAAAAAATACACTCGGCAAACATCGAGACACTGAAAAAAAAAACTTGTTTTCGGTAGCGAGGACTTGGATCCCATTATTTTTCCCATAATCCACTGGCACTCATCACAAGTGTCAGTCACCAGCAATACCAAAAGGGCAAGATTCTCGAGATTCGCTCCACCCAATGCAATCGGAGTACTACCAAATGAAGGAGTTTCCTCTTTCAAGTTTTCGTGCTACTACTTGAGCACATGCACTAGTGATGCACATACGAAACTGCACACGCCACTCGAATTGTTCGTTACCTTCTGCGAAGCAGGAAGAGAGACCACTGGTCTGCATTATAATAAAAAAGGACGTATCTAGTATAGAGAGCTCTTGCTCTGTGCGAGGTATGAAAAAGAGTGTCAGTGTGAAAAAATAAAATAATTTGTGTAGCGCTCATCAGAAGATAATGTTGTAAAAGTTCTAAAATATTCATGTGTCTGTTGGTGTCAGTAGTTAGTACATGTTGATCACGTTAGATTAGATGTTTCAGCAGTTAGGTGTGTATCCGATGATGCGTGTGGTATCTCTTTTATGATTATTCAATCTGGAAATGGAAAAAGAACAGAGAACTCCACTCCTGTAGCACTGGCCCACAGCACGCCATATATATAGACTATAAACCATATCATTCTGGAACGGGAGTTTCTCCTGACTAGCACTACTACAGAATGGACTTATTGTCCCGGACGGTAACGGCCTTTAGTCTCGGTTACTACGCCGGGACAACGATCCCGGGACTAAAGGTGGAACCTTCAGTCCCGGGTCATCGAGGTGTTATCAACCGGGACTAAAGGTCCTCTAGCCGAGCAAACCTGGCCGCACCCTTTAGTCCCGGTTGGTAACCTCAACCGGGACTAAAGGTTCCTTTTCTTTTTCTTTTTTTTTGTTTAATTTGTTTTCAGTTCAGTTACACATATTTGTTTAATATATAATATGTTTTTATGTACGTATTCTACGCTGCTAATATAAATACACGCACACATATAATTACATCTAATTCTCATCTCGAGCATTATTATATTCGAATAAAGTATGAAACTATATATTATAGATATATATGTATATATACACAACTTTCATAATCTTGTTCTCGAAAATAACGATATCAATAAATATTTAATTTACATCATTAGTTCCTTAGATCAAAGTAGAACTCGCCGTTGGGATTTAGCACTTTTTCTAGAAGATATCCTGCTATTGACTCTTGAACTGCTTTCAGATGGTCTTTTTGCATGACCCTTCGTTTCAACCATTCAGTCTTGCATTTGAAATAAAAGGAAAAGTATTAATACATATATATATATATATATTCATTTAAAAATAAATAAAAAATTAATATATACGTACTCTGAGGACATCTTCAGGAGTTCTTCTTATGTATGCAGTGATAAATTCACAAACGTAGTATTCACACAAGTTATTACCTGGTTCCTGCCGCAAACACCACTGTACGAGAAGAAGATTATTCTCATCATCTCACACGTAAATTAAAGTATGATATAGTAATTAAACACGTGGGGAAGTATATATAGTACTACTTACTGGTATTTCAACTACATTAAGTGGTGCCTTGCAATCCTTGCGGTGTTGCCGAATAAACTCTTTCCAAACCCTGTGCGACCAATGATGTACGATCGTTAATAAATTATGGCAAAGTCTATTCAATAATAGTTGTGCGCGAGAGATCGAAATTACCCCTGAATAATGTCTATCATATCTTGGTATTGTACTCGCTCTTTTCTCAATGAGTCCAAGATTACTAACTGGCTTGAGTTTAACTCAATGACAATGAGTATCCAGTGAAACCTGCATTGGTTTATACACACACGTACATGCATATAAGTTGTATTGATATTACATAAAATGTGTAGACTACATTATTATTAACACTTACTCAAAGTTGTACAGGAAAAGTATTATTGTCTTGTCGTGCTGCTTCATGAAGAACTTCATGATATTTGTCTGTGCTTTAGATACCCAGTGGTCCTTGACAACAATATCGGTTTTGAATACGATATAAGGATCAATGAAGCCAACACTGGTGTCTTGTATTCTTTGGAGCTCTGACATTTAGAATCTGTATATAAATATAAGTTACATGTGAGGATAATTATATACACGTACGCATGGAAGTGAGTTTATTAAATAAAAGTAAGAATCACTTACAAACAAAAGGAGCTAATGATTGATTTGTCCAGAGCGTCCAAGTGGAATAGTTGATGCAATTCTTCGAAACTAATATGTAAGATGTCATCTCCACGGAAGTAATGATGGTCTCTAAATCTGACAAAGATCCACTGCTCACCCCTGCCACACGCCTGCATGTACCACTTGTTGAGCAAGTACATTTGCGTACCCAATTCATTCAGAGCCGTAGGGTTGTATAAACTTTTGCCAAATTTATAAGTCTTCCAGGTATCAACTTCCAGGTTCTGGATTGGAGCTTTGCCCATCACTTGATCCAAGGTTAAACCAGTTTGTTCAAAAAATCATTAAGGTCTTGAACCGACACTTCTCTAGAGTTGTCTGGTCGATAGACTTCTATGTTGGAACCATATTGATTAGCAACAATAAGATTTTGCATTGGTTGTTTCTGTTGTCCGAGCTGTGGGACATCCTTCCCTGATGCTCTTTTCCTTTTTCTTATGTGCATCATGTGACTTCACGAGGGAGCGGTCATAGTCTGATAGTGGCGGTGGTAAAGGTGGCAATGGGGCCCCGATCCCCGATTCCCCATGGGGAATTCCCCTATTAGGGGATGGGGATGGAGCCAGATTGTTCCCCACAGGGATGAATTTGGTAGGAAATCTATCCCCATCGGGGATGACGGGGACGGGGATGGTTGGCTGCTCCCTGGCCCCGATCCCCGCTGCCCCGCCCCGCCAAGGCAACAACGTCTAGGCCCATGTAACGGCCCATGTACTGCAACCGAGTATATATACGCACCACTAACTCTCTAACCCTAATTCCCCAATCCTCAATCTGATGAGCCGCATCTCTCTGTGTTCCCTTCCTCCGCTCCTCTGCTAGATGCGCCGCTATCTCTCCCGGCCCGCATCTCTCCGTGTCCCCTCCCTCAGCGTCGACAGAGGCGGTGCCTCTCCCCGTGTCCCCTCCCTCCGCTTCGACGGAGGCGGCGCCGCTACCTGCATCGCTCCCTCCGCTCCAACGCGATACAACACCGCTGCATCTCTCCTGCATCTCTCCGACGCCGCTGCATCATCTGCCGCCTGCCAGCCTCGTCGGAGGCACCAGCCGCTAGGCGCAGCAGCCATGCCTGCCACCAAATGCCTACTGGATTGCTTAGACTTTGTAAATTTTTTTGAGTAGTCATGTTTCTGCGATTTGTTGTTTGTTGGTGCTCGGGGACGGGGATCCCCACGGGGATTAAATCCCCGACGGGGAACGGGGATGGAGAACAATTGTCCCCCGTTGATGTTCGCGGGGACGGGGATGGGGATAATTTGTCCCCACGGGGACGGGGATGGTGGCATGATCCCCGACGGGGAATTCCCTGTTGCCATCTTTAGGCGGTGGCTTACGAACTTCAAGCATCTTTTTCTTGTGAGCTTTGACCTTCTGCCTTAGCTGATCTCATGGTATGTAAAAGTACGACTTCTCCTTAAGCTTCGCTTGTCTCTGGGTTTGGATATCTATAAAAAAAATCTTTCACTTTTTTGCCTTCTTCAGCTGCTATTTGCTCATCAGTCTTTTCAGGAAGTATTTCTTGAGAAATAACTCTTTTTTTGGGGGTCTTCTTTGCCATCGGGACCTTAGACGTCTTTGTAGTGCGTCGCTGTGGAGGTGGTGGGGGCGGTGTTGGAGACCAGCGTGGAGGCGATGAGGCCGGTGTTGGAGTCCGGCATGGAGGCGTTGGAGATCGTTGTGGAGGCGGTGGGGCCGGTGTAGGAGTTGGAGATCGTTGTGGAGGCGATGGGGCCGGTGTAGGAGTTGGAGATCGTTGTGGAGGCGATGGGGCCGGTGTAGGAGTTGGAGATCGCCGTGGGGATGAAGTCGTCTCGCCCCCCGTGACGCTGTGATGAGATGGGGAATGAATGATTGGCTAGGCTGGGGGGAGACCCTGCTACAAAAACAAGTTGTGGTCAATTATTTTTGAAGCCAATATAAAATTAATGGAAAAATAATATTTCATTCACTATCATTCGTACCTAGGGTGAGGTAGGGGAAGCGGTGGCGCCCTAGGAATGATGATGAAGCATTTGCGCCATTGAATAAATGTTTTCTCTGCTTCTCCTAGTGTCTTCTCTCCATCACCGCCTTCAATGTCAAGAGGAACATTGTTGTAACCTTTGAGCACTCTATCGACTGAGACGCTAGCATATCCAGGTTGAATAACTGACCCATGGATTCTTGGTGTCTTCGTTCGGTCTATTGGAGATACAACCCCGACAGCCACCATGATTGATGCATTATTACCATCTGGAATGTGCAGCTCACATGTTGTTAGAGGCTTGGTAATGTCATCAATAGGGAAGCGCAACCCAGCATCACCTTAAATAAATGGCAGCTCTATGGAAGCACAACTGCTTTTCATCTGACCAACGGGGCTAATGGTGACTCTCGGCGTCGATTGCATTTGACTTATTGCTAGCTGCACTTGCCTCTTGATCTCCTCCTGTATTCTTGCCTCAAGAGATTTTTCTAGTTCATGTGATTTAAGCAATGCTTGTCATGACTCATTAACAAATTGCTCCAATACACGAATTTGGTCTGCCTCCTTATCCTTCTTTCTTTGGCGGCTTCTGTAGGTATCCCTGTCTGTTGGGAATGCTTGTAGAGCCTCTTGTTCGACCACCGTGTTTGGGATTCTCTAGGGCATATGTCAATTCATCCTTTTCTCTGTTGGGCTTGAAAACACCACTATTAGCCTCTTCCCTAGCATGAGCTAATCTCTGTGTTGCTCTCTTAATTTTTTGGCCGAAAATTAGCTTGCCAGTGTCTGGGTCTATGCTTCCCCCATGAGCGTAGAACCAATTCTTCGCGCGTTGAGGCCAGTTTTTCTCTATTGTTTCAGGTATGATTCCCTTGGTAGTAATCTCTGCTTCTAGGTTCTGTCACTTGGGAATAGCACTCCTATAACCACCTGATCCCATGCGATGATGGTATTGCTTCTGTCGGGCATTCTACTGATTCCTCATCACACGTTTCTCACTCTCTTGAGATGTCTTGTATTGTACAAAGTCATCCCAATGGGACTCCAACTTGACAAACGCCTTAGCATTGAACTTCGGCATTTCATTCTTCAAGATAAACTTTTTA
Source organism: Miscanthus floridulus (assembly GCF_019320115.1). NCBI lineage: Eukaryota > Viridiplantae > Streptophyta > Magnoliopsida > Poales > Poaceae > Miscanthus > Miscanthus floridulus. The sequence continues at coordinate 2,624,451 of NC_089586.1, forward strand.
TACAATGTCTTCTTCTAACTCTAGAACAATGTTGCCATCTTCTTCATTGTCTAATCCCTCACTAGCTCCTTCAAAGCATCATCTGCTTATAATGTGAAATGCTAAGTGATATCTCTCCAAGCTAGGTTCCTGTCACGATCAGATACAAAACTAACATTAGGAGCAGATATCTTCTGCTTCCATTCATGAGCACTAACTGGGATCCTATCCCTTACAATGAACCCACATTGATTGACATATGTCTGAGCATGTGGTCCCAATGGTTTGCCGGTGTCGGTGTCGAATTCTAATATTATGAAATGGCCCTCTAATGGCTTTTTTGGCCCTCGGACTTTCCTACTCTTACCGGTGGTTGATGTAGATCCAGAGACTGGCTACATGAGTAGAAACACAATGATTAACAACAAATATACGTACGCATACATCTATAAGAGATGATAGATAATCGAATATACCTCGCCAGTATTTTCTTGCGTGACAATTTGTTGATCTTCAACCACCGGCATATTCAGGATATCATCATAATCAGCAAAGTACTGACTCGTGTCATCCACATTGGTGCCGGCGTTGATAATATTCACCATTATGTCATCATTCAAGTTATCATCCGGAGCAGCCATTTGTATCTTCAAGATAACACATAGATATATAGAATTACTATGGCACATAACATAAGTACATGTGATAACACATATAGAATTACTAAATCCAATTAAATATAATAACACATAATATTTCATAAGGATAAACAATAATAAGGTATAGGCTTTGGAATCGAATAAAAAACACTTTCGATCCAAAAAACATGGAAATAAGTATATGTATATATACATATAGAATGATACAATTTTCTCTCTCTCTCAACACATAGAATAAGTGCATGTGTATATATCTCTAGATATGCATGTGATAACACATAGAATGTCTCTCTAGATACAATTTTCTCTCTCTCTCTCTCTCAACACATGGAAATAATTAAGTACATGTATATATACACATAGAAATAATTAAGTACATATATATATGTATACATATAGAATCTCTAGATAGAATTAATTACTAAATCTAATTAAACCTAACATATATACATAGATAGAATTTTACTAAATCAAAATTAAATCTAACACATATAGAGAGAGATAGAATAATAATTACTAAATATATCAAAAACTATAATAAAAACTATCTAAATAAAGTAATAATTAAATTTTAATACATTTAAATCTAATTAACATTTATCAAAAACTATCTAAAAACTAAGAATAAACTACTAATTAATTTTTAATACATTTAAATCTAACATATATATCAAACACTACCTAAAAAACTATCTAAAAAAACTATCTAAAAAGTATCTAAAAACTATCTAAATAAAACAGGCTATGGATGGATGCATGCATGTGCATGGCGGCTGGGCGTGCTGGCCGACCACGGGGCCGAGCAGAGCCGCGCGAGGACGACGTACGGTGGAGAATCGACGGCCGCCGGGCGGGGCTCGACGACGATGGCAGCGCGGGCGCGGCAGAGACGACGATCGAGGCCGGGCGGGGGTAGACGACGACGGCAGCGCGCGTGGGTGCTACAGAGACGATGAGATCGATTCTAGATCGAAAAGTAGAAGATGAACCGATCGATATATATAGGCCGGGACCCTTTAGTCCCGGGTGGTAACACCAACCGGGACTAAAGATCCTTTAGTCCCGACTGGTAAGCCGAGCCGGGACTAAACACCAACCGGGACTAAAGATCCTTTAGTCCCGGCTAGTAAGCCGAACCGGGACTAAAGGTCCAACCCTTTAGTCCCGGCTCGGCTTACCAGTCGGGACTAAAGGATCTTTAGTCCCGGTTGGTGTTACCAGCCGGGACTAAAGGTATTTTTGGGCGGGCAATTCCACCCACCCTTTAGTCCTGATTCCTGGCCTGGGCCGGGACTGAAGGCCTGAAATTTTTGCAACCCGTCAAAGTGTTGTTTTTTCATTAAGGATTGTAGATCTTGATGAGCAGCTCAAATGAGACACTAAATGACCTCAGATGAAAAATCTCTGAATACCAAGTTTGATCATCTCAGCAAGATCTACAATTGTTACATAGCTCATTTTTCCATTTGAGAAAGTTTTATCAAACACTAGTCACAAATCCTTAATTCTCATATAGACTTTCTAAAACTATGTCACACACTTGTGAAATTTGAACTACATTTTATTCAAACTTTCTCAAATGAAAAAATGTCCTATATAAGGATTGTATATCTTGATGAGCTGAACAAACTTGGTATTCAAAACTTTTCAATTGGAGACAATCTAGGGTTCCAAAAACTAGTTTGTAGGCGTCGAAATTTAAAAATCACAAATTTGAACCATCCAAACTATCTCAAATGGAAAGTTGACCAAAACAACAATTGTAGATCTTGATGATTTTAACAAACTTGGTACTCAAAACTTTTCAATTTGAAGTCATTTAGAGTTCAGAATACTAGAGTCAAAGTGTTGTTTTTTCATTTGACCAAATTTGACTTGGTCAAACTTGCACAAATGAGATACTAAATGACCTCAGATGAAAAATCTCTGAATACCAAGTTTGATCATCTCAGCAAGATCTACAATTGTTACATAGCTCATTGTTCCATTTGAGAAAGTTTTATCAAACACTAGTCACAAATCCTTGATTCTCATATAGACTTTCTAAAACTATGTCACACACTTGTGAAATTTGAACTACATTTTGTTTAAACTTTCTCAAATGAAAAAATAGCCTATATAAGGATTGTATATCTTGATGAGATGAACAAACTTGGTATTCAAAACTTTTCAATTAGAGACAATCTAGGGTTCCGAAAACTAGTTTGTAGGCGTCGAAATTTAAAAATCACAAATTTGAACCATCCAAACTATCTCAAATGGAAAGTTGACCAAAACAACAATTGTTGATCTTGATGATTTTAACAAACTTGGTACTCAAAACTTTTCAATTTGAAGTCATTTAGAGTTCAGAATACTAGAGTCAAAGTGTTGTTTTTTCATTTGACCAAATTTGACATGGTCAAACTTGCTCAAATGAGACACTAAATGACCTCAGATGAAAAATCTCTGAATACCAAGTTTGATCATCTCAGCAAGATCTACAATTGTTACATAGCTCATTTTTCCATTTGAGAAAGTTTTATCAAACACTAGTCACAAATCCTTGATTCTCATATAGACTTTCTAAAACTATGTCACACACTTGTGAAATTTAAACTACATTTTGTTCAAACTTTCTCAAATGAAAAAATGGCCTATATAAGGATTGTATATCTTGATGAGCTGAACAAACTTGGTATTCAAAACTTTTCAATTGGAGACAATCTAGGATTTGCATCGTTGTATCATACGGGCACAACAGTGAATTTTTTCTTACGTATGACCCTTGGTTATGATCTTGTCGTAACCATGGAGTGTCTTCATCATTTAACATGATGCTTGGATCTTTCTTCACTATGAAGGGTGGAATTCGGACATTTCTTTTATAATCTTCTGACATGTCTGACTTGTCTTCAATTCCCACTATATTTATTTTCCTAGAAAGAACTATGTGGCGCTTTGGCTCATTGATCATTGAGTTGATGTCTTCGTTTTTTCCTCTCTTTGATTTTGTAGACATGTCTTTCACATAGAACATCTGACTCACATTGGCAGCAAGGACGAATGGTTCGTCTTTGTACCCAATATTATTGAGGTCCACTGTTGTCATTCCATACTCTTTGTCGACTGTTACCCCTCCTCCGGTCAGCTTCACCCATTAGCACCAGAATAAAGGGACTTTAAAATTAGGTGCGTAGTCTAGTTCCCATATATCTTCTATGCGACCATAATATGTTTGTATATTCCCATTTGGATCTGTGCCATCTATGCGAACACCACTATTTTGATTGGTGCTCCTTTTATCTTAGGGCAACTGTGTAAAATGTATTCCCATTTATCTCATACCCTTGGTACGTGAGGATATGCCATGATGGTTGCCTAGCCAACAAATACAGTTGCTCATCAATATTATCATCGCCTTGACATTCTTTTCACAACCAACCACTGAAACTTTCCATGTGTTGACGCCTAATCCAAGCTTTAGTCTTCCCTGGAAACTTGGATCGTAAGAACTCCTTATGTATCTCGATGTACGGATGCACCAATGACGAGTTCTGAAGAACTGTGTAGTGTGCTTTATTGAAATAATCGTCTTCCATGCCAATATATGTTTTCTTTCCTAAAGTTCCTTTACCACTGAGTCTCCCCTCGTGTCGCGATTCGGAAATGCCAATCGGGGCAAGGTCAGGAATAAAGTCAACACAGAACTCAATGACATCCTCTGTTCCATAGCCCTGGGCGATGCTTCCTTCAGGCTTAGAACGGACTTTCACATATTTCTTCAAGACTCCCATAAACCTCTCGAAGGAGAACATGTTATGTAAGAACACAGGTCTAAGAATACTAATCTCCTTCACCAAATGAACTAGGAGGTGTGTCATGATATTAAAGAAGGATGGAGGGAACACCAACTCAAAGCTGATAAGACATTGAACCATATCATTCTATAGAGTAGCTAGTTTCCACTGGATTGATTGCCTTCTGAGAAATTGCATTGAGGAATACACATAGCTTCACGGTGGCTAGACGTACATGTGGAGGTAGAATTCCTCTTAAAGCAACTGGAAGCAATTGCGTTCATAAGCACGTGGCAGTCGTGGGACTTTAAGTTTAGGAATTTCTTCTCTAGGCATATTTATTATGCCCTTTATATTGGAGGAGAATCCTGATGGGACCTTGATGCTGCTTAGACATTCGAACATGTTGTCCCTCTCTTCTTTGCTAAGCGTGTAGCTAGCAGGACTTAAGTAATGACATCCATCATCTGTCTTCTCTGGATGAAGGTTGTCTCGTTCTTTCATGCCCTACAAGTCCTGGCATGCTTCAAGTGAATCCTTTGGCTTCCCAGTACACACCCATGAATCCTAACAGGTTCACATAAAGATTCTTTGTCAGGTGCATCACGTCGATTGCGTTGCGGACCTCTAGGACTTGCCAATAGGGTAGCTCCCAAAAGATGGACTTCTTCTTCCACATGGGTGCTGTGTCCCTTAGCATCTTTGGAACAGATTCGCTGCCTTGTCCCTTTCCAAATACTACTTTCACATCCTTGACCATTGCGAGTACATCTTCTCCGGTTCGGTTATGAGGCTTCTTCCGGTGGTCTGGCTTACCTTTAAAATGCTTACCTTTCTTTCTTACTTGGTGATTCAAAGGAAGGAATCGACGATGGCCAAGGTACATGACCTTTCGACATCTTTTCAAATATATACTGTCAAGGTCATCAAAACAATGTGTGCATGCATTATATCCTTTGTTTGTCTGACCTGAAAGATTACTTAAAGCAGGCCAATCATTGATTGTTACGAACAACATTGCTCGTAGATCAAAGTGTTCTTGTTTGTACTCATCCTAGACACGTACACCTGGTTTGTTCCATAAAACTAGAAGTTCTTCAACTAATGGCTTCAGATAGACATCAATGTCGTTGCTAGGTTGCCTCGGACCTTGGATGAGGATCGGCATCATAATGAACTTCCGCTTCATGCATAACCATGGAGGAAGGTTGTAGATACATAGAGTAACTAGGCCAAGTGCTATGACTAGTGCTCTGCTCCCCAAAAGGATTCATACCATCTGTACTTAAGGCGAACCTTAAGTTTCTAGCCTCATTTGCAAACTCTGGAAATTCCCTGTCTATCGCTCTCCACTGGGACCCATCAGCTGGGTGTCTCAGCATATTGTCTACCTTATGGTCTTCTTTATGCCACCGCAACAACTTTGCATGGTCTTTATTTCTGAACAAACGTTTTAAGCGTGGTATTATAGGAGCATACCACATAACCTTGGCAGGGATTTTCTTTCTAGGACGTTGTTCACCCTCGACGTCACCAGGATCATCGCGCCTGATCTTATACCGCGCTGCTTTACATACCGAGGCATTCATCCAAATTCTCGTATTCATTGCCATGGTAGAGGATGCAGTCATTAGGACATGCATGTATCTTCTGGATTTTTAATCCCAAAGGGCAGACAACCTTTTTTGCTTCGTACGTAGTGGTGGGCAATTCATTTGGCTTCGGAAGCATCTTCTTTATGAGGTTCAATAAATTCCTAAATGCCTTGTCGGATATACCATTCTTTGCCTTCCACTGTAGCAATTCCAGTGTTGTACCCAGTTTTTTTGCCCCTCTTCGGCCAGTCGGGTATAGCAACTTCCTATGATCCTCAAGCATGCGCTCGAACTTAACTTTCTCTTTTTCACTTTCGCATTCTTGTTGTGCATCACGAATGGCATCGCCAAGAGCATCACCGAGATCATCTTCTGCCGCTACCTCTTCTTCATCTCTCCCTATTGTAGTATCATCAAAGGCAGCATACTGAGCAATAATGTCATCAATGTCTAAATCTTCTCCTTCACCTTCTTCCATCATGACCCCGCTTTCTCCATGCTTAGTCCAACATATATAGTTTGACATGAAACCTGACTTAAGCAAATGTGAATGAAGACTCATTGAGCTTGAATATTCCTTTAAATTCTTACATATGGCACATGGACAGCACATGAAACCATCCCGCTTATTTGCCTCGGCCACACCTAAGAAATAGTGCACGCCCTCAATAAAGTCTTGGGAGCGGCGATCGGCATTATACATCCAATGGCGTGACATAATCTACATTACACGACAAATTATGAAAACCTTGAACATAATTAAGTATTTTATTACACAACATAGATGACACACACTACGGTTGATTAATTAACTAAGCCTGGCTACAACGTAAGCAATCCCAACTATCACTAAACAAACTAAAACTACAATGCACTTCAGTAACATAATTATTTCGTGATCGTACGCAACTAAAACAGACAAATCATTCTTCTGTTGAATATCAATAAGCTTCTCCTGCTGGCTCACTGCCTCATCATCAGCAGCCGCTACCTCAAGCGCACCTAAATTCTAGCACGTATGTAGCATAATCTTCCTCCCAGTACCAACCATCGCATCCATTGCCCTCCCACTGAAATTAAAGCCAAAAAATATTTAGTCAAAAATATTCAAGAAAAGCAGGTCAATTAGCCATAATTATAAAATAGCGTAAGAAACTCACATCGCGATCCGGGCACTTGTAGAAAACACGACCCTTGTTGGGTCCCTGTCTCTTGACTCGGTACTCCATCACAATCTTCTGCTTACACTTGCCGCAGATAATGAGAGGGAGTTCTGGCCTCAGTCGTTTCGCAACCGAACGAGAGGCCGAGGATCCGGTACCAGTTGTCATCTACTTTCTATACTTATTTTTGCAAACTAGTGTAAATTTCATATTTTCTAAAATGATATATTTAAACAAAACTAGTACGGATTTCACATGTTTCAATAAATAACCATCCGTACTAGTTGACCTTGCTTACGTGATCATCTCGGCCAGCATTTCTCCACCGGACGGCACCGTACTTGGCCAAGGAAGAGCTCCGATTCTACGAGAAAGGGAACACGGTCTTCCACGACCGTTGCCGCTCTCCCTCATAGAATCAAAGTTCCTCCTTGACGTCCGTTACCGCTCGGCAGAGAACATGTTGGCCGAGCTGAACACGGTCCGCAAGTTCAACTAGTACGGATTTTCTATAATTTTCTAACTATTTACTAAGTTTTTCATTTCATGAAAATTTAATTCTAAAAAATAAAAGGCATGATTTCTAAGTAGTTCATTTCATGGAAAAAATAATTCTAAGTGACCTGCTCGATATCGGCGAGCTCGCGGACGTTTAGGTTGCCGAGGATAGTAACATTTGTAGATGACATTTGTAGGTCTGAAGTTATCAAATATCCATCAAATTATAGCTCAAAAATATGTTTCAATAAATAACCATCCGTACTAGTTGACCTTGCTTACGTGATCATCTCGGCGAGCATTTCTCCACCGGACGGCACCGTACTTGGCCAAGGAAGAGCTCCTGATTCTACGAGAAAGGGAACACGGTCTTCCACGACCGTTGCCGCTCTCCCTCGTAGAATCAAAGCTCCTCCTTGACTGTCCGTTATCCGCTCGGCAGAGAACATGCTCGTCGACCTGAACACGGTCCGCAAGTTCAACTAGTACGGATTTTCTACAATTTTCTAACTATTTTCTAAGTTTTTCATTTCATGGAAAATTTAATTCTAAAAAATAAAAGGCATGATTTCTAAGTATTTCATTTCATGGAAAAAATAATTCTAAGTGACCTGCTCGATATCGGCGAGCTCGCGGGCGTTTAGGTTGCCGAGGATAGTAACATTTGTAGATGACATTTGTAGGTCTGAAGTTATCAAATATCCATCAAATTATAGCTCAAAAACATGTTTCAATAAATAACCATCCGTACTAGTTGACCTTGCTTACGTGATCATCTCGGCGAGCATTTCTCCACCGGACGGCACCGTACTTGGCCAAGGAAGAGCTCCGATTCTACGAGAAAGGGAAACACGGTCTTCCACGACCGTTGCCGCTCTCCCTCGTAGAATCAAAGCTCCTCCTTGACGTCCGTTACCGCTCGGCAGAGAACATGCTTGCCGAGCTGAACACGGTCCGCAAGTTCAACTAGTACGGATTTTCTACAATTTTCTAACAATTTTCTAAGTTTTTCATTTCATGGAAAAATTAATTCTAAGATCACGTAAGCCACCGGGGACGAGGATGGCGCGTGCTCCAGCGAGGACGAGCGAGGCGTGATTTTGATGAACTAATTTAACTTTTGTTTATCCAAACATATATGCAAATCATCATGTGATTTTGAGCTAAAAATGACATATAAATCATAATAAAGTCCAACATATAAAGTTACACATAGCATCTACATCGCAAAATGAGATAAGCTACTGATAAAACATAAGAGGATTAAGTTTGTTACCTCCAAAATCGAAGAGCAACACCAATGGAGGGGGAGAGAGCAAGAACAACAGCAAGCTGAAGAACAGAGGCAGTGAGTTTGAATGGAATGGCTCGGGCTCGGGGAGGAAGAAATGAGCTGAATTATAGGCCGGGATAATTAGTCCCGGTTAGGGGGCCAAACCGAGACTAAAGATTAATCTTTATTCCCGGGGCATCACCCAAACCGGGACTAAAAGCTTTAGTCCCGGTTGGTACCAACCGGGACTAAAGGTAAATCTTTAGTCCCGGTTGGTAATACCAGCCGGGACTAAAGATCCCTGCCCCGCGGACGACCGTTGGGCAGGGATCTTTAGTCCCGGGGGCTAAAGGGTCCTTTAGTCCCGGGGGCAAAAAATGCCGAGGCTAATGCCAAATTGGAACATCGTTCTAAAGTCTGTTCTCCAGTAGTGCAGTGTTTTAATTTCCTGCTAATTAAGCCATATATATGGATCATGTCAAGCACTTTTGATCATCAAGCGCGCATGTGATACCGGTAGGAACTGTTGTCTGTTGCAAGACGATCTTACTTTATACTTCAGCTACAAAAACGAAAGCAGTTCCAATAATATAATGTTCGAAGCTAGAGCAAAATGAAGAAGGGTGCAGTTGCCTTGTGTTGCATAGACTTATGTCATAGGGGATGCATATAAGGTAAAATTTAGTTAAATTCATTGTTTTTCATTTTTATTAGGGGGTGTATTTGCACCCCTAACTATATTGTACCTTCGCCACCATAATGTTCCATTATCACATCTCAGCCAAGATCGATGTGCCACATTGAGTTTAACCACCAACGCAATCACTAGTAGAGAACAGACCTTTGATCCTCGGCTAAAATGGGCTCTAGTCCCGGGATTTTTTGCGCCCGGGACTAGAGATACCTTTAGTCCCGGTTGGTGGATCCAACCGGGACTAAAGGTCCCTGCCCAACGGCTACTGCGCCAGACAGAGGTGGCAGGGACCTTTAGTCCTGGTTGGAGCCACCAACCAGGACTAAAGGTATACTTTTACTCCCGGTTGGTGGCTCCAACCGAGAGTAAAGGTCTACTCCCGGGCCGTGGCTGCGCCCGGGGTTAGAAAGTTACCTTTAGTCCCGGTTGGATCCATCAACCGGGACTAAATGTTCTCCCTTTATAAATCGGCCGTCTCCTCCTTCCTCCTCGAGCCCGAGCTCAGCACATTTTGAAGCTCACTGCAGTAGTGTTCTTGCTTCCTCCCTCCCTCCATTGTTCCTCCATCCATTCTTCGATTCCTCCGTCGATTTCTTCGATTCCTCCGTCGATTCTTCAGTTGTAAAGGTTACCAATCTCATACTCTCATTTTTTACCATTTTCTTATGCCATTTTGTTCACTATATATATTTATGGTTCTTTATTGTGGTTTTTTTCATTTGTAAGCAATTTGAGCTCAAAATCACTTCAAGCTTGCATATTTACATGAAAGAAGGTTAAAGTATATATAAATATAAAGTTAGAAAATAGTTAGAAAATTATAGCAAATCCTTACTAGTTGAACTTGCGGACCGTGTTCAGGTCGGCGAGGATGTTCTCTGCCGAGCGGTAACGGACATCAAGGAGGAGCTTTGATTCTACGAGGGAGAGCGACAACGGTCGTAGAAGACCGTGTTCCCTTTCTCGTAGAATCGGAGCTCTTCCTTGACCAAGTACGGTGCCGTCCGGTGGAGAAATGCTCGCCGAGCTGATCACGTAAGCAAGGTCAACTAGTACGGATGGTTATTTATTCACATGTCCCGATATCGTCGCAGTAGTCTGTCAATCACCATACCTAAACGTAGTATATATAAATAAAAACTTAGAAAATAGTTAGAAAATTATAGAAAATCCGTACTAGTTGAACTTGCGGACCGTGTTCAGCTCGGCAAGCATGTTCTCTGTCGAGTGGTAACGGACATCAAGCAGGAGCTTTGATTCTATGAGGGAGAGCGACAACGGTCGTGGGAGACCGTGTTCCCTTCCTCGTAGAATCGGAGCTCTTCCTTGACCAAGTACGGTGCCGTCCGGTGGAGAAATGCTCGCCGAGATGATCACGTAAGCAAGTTCAACTAGTACGGATGGTTATTTATTCACATGTCCCGATATCGTCGCAGTAGTCTGTCAATCACCGTACTTTTTATTTTAACTTTTTATGAAATGAAAAACTTAGAAAATAGTTAGAAAATTATAGAAAATCCGTACTAGTTGAACTAGCGGACCGTGTTCATTTCGGCGAGCATGTTCTCTGCCGAGCGGTAACGGCCGTCAAGGAGGAGCTTTGATTCTACGAGGGAGAGTGGCAACGGTCGTGGAAGACCGTGTTCCCTTCCTCGTAGAATTGGAGCTCTTTCGTGGCCAAGTATGGTGCCGTCCGGTGGAGAAATGCTCGCCGAGATGATCACGTAAGCAAGGTCAACTAGTACGGATAGTTATTTATTCACACGTCCCGATATCGTCGTAGTAGTCTGTTATGTGTGTACATTCCCATTCTTCTGTTAATTTGTGGAAATATCATATGAATTACTTACCTGCCGCAGTAAAAGACGAGAACACAATGACCATTAAAAATATCATTGTTTAGAGATCTAGATAATTTTATAGTTTGTTAATTTTATTTGTTTATAAAAGGAGAAATTTATAGTGTATTAAAAAATGAGTATAGAGAGTAGATGGCAACTGCTTCCGGGTCCTCGGCCTCTCATGGGTTTCCAAAGCGACTTAGGCCGGGCCTTCCTCTCATTCCATGCGGCAAGTGTCATGATGAGACGAAGATTGTGATGGAGTACCGAGTGAAGAAGGAGGGTCCCAACAAGGATCGTATCTTCTACAAGTGTCCGGATCGCAATGTGAGTTATTTTATCGTATTTAATGATTATGGTTAGTTTATACCTATTTTCATGATGGTTGTGATTAAAGTTCTAATTTTTTGTTTTAATTTCAGTGGGATGGCAGTGGACGATGTTTAGGCTTCTACTGGGAGGAAGAGTATGTTGAACTCGTGCAAAAATATCTTGCACAACAAGCAGATACGGCGGCTAATGAGGCAGTGATCCAGCCGAAGAAGCCTAAAGATGTTGCACAATCGGGGAATCTGTCTGTTTTAGTTGAGATTGGTCGCGAAATCCTTGTGCTCCTGAAATGTATTTTAGCTTTAGTTCTTTTAGTGGTAGTTGGGATTGTCTACATTGTAGCGATGCTTTCATAAATTTGTATCTTTTGTGGTGGCACGCATGTTGTATAAATAATTAATTATGATCTAGGTTTTAATATGATATTTATGTCATATAATGCATATGAGCCGTCATTGGATGTATAATGCTGATCGCCGCTCCCAAGAGTTCATTGACGGCGTGCATTCTTTGTTACATGCGGCCGAGGCAAACAAACGCGACGGTTTCATGTGCTGCCCATGTGCCATATGTAAGAATACGGTGGAATATCCTTGCTCAAGGACTCTTCATTCACACTTGTTCAAGTCGGGTTTTATGCCAAACTATATTTGTTGGACAAAGCACGGAGAAACCGGTGTTGTAATGGAAGAAGGTGAAGAAGAACAATGGGACGACAATGATATTATTCCTGATGGTGTGTGCTTCAATGATACTGCAATGGGAGAAGCTGAAGAAGAGGTAGCCGCAGAAGATGAGCCGGCTGATGATCTTTGTCAGGTCATTCGTGATGCACAAAGAGAATGTGAAAGTGAAAAGGAGAAGATCAAGTTCGAGTGGATGCTAGAAGATCACAAGAAATTGTTGTACCCAACTTGTGATGTAGGGCAGAAAAAGTTGGGAACCACACTAGAATTGCTGCAATGGAAGGCAAAGAATGGTGTATCTGACAAGGGATTTGGAGAGTTACTAAAAATCCAAAAGAAGATGCTTCCGAAGTCCAATGAATTGCCCGCCACTACCTACGAAGCAAAACAAGTTGTCTGTCCTATGGGGCTAGAAATAGAGAAGATACATGCATGTCCTAATGACTGCATCCTATACCGTGGCAAAGAGTACAAGAAATTGGATGCATGCCCGGTATGCCATGCGTCGCGGTATAAGATCAGGCGAGATGACCCTGGTGATGTTGAGGGCGAACGTCCGCGTAAGAAAATCCCTGCCAAGGTTATGTGGTATGCTCCTATAATACCATGCTTGAAATGTCTGTTCAGAAACAAAGAACATGCAAAATTATTACGATGGCACAAAGAAGACCGTAAGGTAGATAATATGTTGAGACACCTTGCTGATGGGTCCCAGTGGAGAGCAATCGATAGAGAATTCCCAAAGTTTGCAAATGACGCAAGAAACTTAAGGTTTGCTTTAAGTACAGATGGTATCAATCCTTTTGGAGAGCAGAACAGTAGTCATAGCACTTGGCCTGTTACTCTAAGTATCTACAAAATTCCTCCTTGGTTATGCATGAAGCGGAAGTTCATTATGATGCCTGTGCTCATCCAAGGCCCAAAGCAACCTGGCAATGACATCGATGTGTACCTGAGACCACTTATTGACGAACTTCTCATTTTGTGGAATAAAGAAGGTGTACGTGTGTGGGATGAGTACAAACAGGAATACTTTGATCTATGAGCATTGTTGTTCGTAACAATCAATGATTGGCCTGCTCTAAGTAATCTTTCAGGATAGTCAAACAAGGAATATAATGCATGCACACACTGCTTCGGTAATATTAGAGGTGTATTCTTGAAAAAATGTCGAAAGGTCGTGTACCTTGGCCATCGTCGATTTCTTCCTGCAAATCACCCCGTAAGAAAGAAAGGCAAGCATTTTAAAGGGAAGGCAGACCACCTGACCAAGCCTCGCAACCGAACCGGTGAGGATGTACTCGATATGGTCAATGATGTGAAAGTTGTCTTTGGAAAAGGACATGGAAGCCAACCTATTCCGAAAGACGCTAACGGTCACGCACCCATGTGGAAGAAAAAATCCATATTTTGGGACCTACCCTATTGGCAAGTCCTGGAGGTCCGTAGCTCGATCGACGTGATGCACCTGACGAAGAATCTTTGTGTGAACCTGCTAGGCTTTATGGGTGTGTATGGAAAGCCTAAGGACACATTTGAAGCACGATAGGACCTGCATTGTTTGAGAGAAAGAGACAACCTGCATCCAGAGAAGACAGATGATGGACGCCATTACTTACGTCCTGCTAGCTACACTCTAAGCAAAGAGGAGAAGGAAATCATGTTTGAATGCTTAAACAACATCAAGGTACCATCTAGATTCTCCTCGAATATAAAGGGTATTATAAATGTGCTAGAGAAGAAATTCTGTAACTTAAAGTCCCATGACTGTCACGTTCTCATGACGCAATTACTTCTAGTTGCATTAAGAGGAATTCTACCTCCAAATGTACATCTAGCCACCGTGAAGCTATGTGCATTCCTCAATGCAATTTCTCAGAAGGCAATTGATCCAACTGATCTAGCTAAACTACAGAATGATGTGGTTCAATGTCTCATCAGCTTTGAGTTAGTGTTCCCTCCTTCCTTCTTTGATATTATGACACACCTCCTAGTTCACCTAGTCAAGGAGATTTTCACTCTCGGTCCTGTGTTCCTACACAACATGTTCCCCTTAGAGAGATTCATGGGAGTCCTGAAGAAATATGTTCACAACCGTGTTCACCCAGAAGGAAGCATCGCCAAGGGCTATGGAACAGAAGAGGTCATTGAGTTCTGTGTTGACTTTATTCCCGACCTTGACTCGATTGGTGTTCCTGAATCGAGACATGAGGGGAGACTAAGCGGAAAGGGGACACTAGGGAGGAAAACATATATTGGTACGGATGATGATTATTTCAATAAAGCGCACTACATAGTTCTACAGAACTTATCTTTGGTAGATCCGTATATTGAGACACACAAGGATCTCTTACGATCTGAGTTTCCAGGGAAGACTGAAGCTTAGATTATGCATAAGCACATGAAAACTTTCGGTGGTTGGTTGCGAAAAAAATGTCAAGGTGATGAGAGCATCCATGAGCAACTGTATTTATTGGCTATGCAACCATCATGGCATATCGTCACATACAAAGGGTACGAGATAAATGGGAACATATTCTACACAGTAGCCCAAGATAAAAGGAGTACCAACCAAAATAGTGGTGTCCACATAGATGCCACAGACACGAATGGGAATAAGCAGACATATTATGGATGCATAGATGAAATATGGGAACTAGAATATGCACCTACTTTGAAGATCTCATTGTTCAAGTGCTAATGGGTCAAGGTGACCGGAGGCGGGGTAACAGTAGACAACGAGTATGGAATGACAACAGTAGACCTTAGTAATATTGGGTACAAAGATGAACCATTCGTCCTTGCCAAGGATGTGAATCAGGTGTTCTATGTCAATGATATGTCTACCAAACCAAAAAGAGGGAAAAATGATAATGACTCAACCAAAGAGCCAAAGCGCCACATAGTTCTTTCAGGGAAAAGAGTCGTCGTGGGAATTGAGGACAAGTCGGACATGTCAGAAGAATATGAAAAGGATGACCGAATTCCGCCCTTCAAAGTGAACAAAGACCCTAGCATCTTGGTAAATGATGAGGACACTCCATGGTTACGAAGCGATCGTAACCAAGGGACATACGTAAAGAAGAAGTTCACTGCTGTGCCCACTTGATGATATAGTGATTTAATATAGTGTGTGTTTGAGATATTATGTAATAATTGTGAATTCAGATGTTTATTATGTCATGTTTCAAATTAAATCAATATTTGATTTGGTGGGATTTCTCTCTCAAAAAGGTAAATTAGGATACTGAGTGATGAAAAATTAAAATATTAACGTTAAAATGATGTGAAAACAAATTTCCTGTCCAAAACCAATAGTTTTAATAATTTTAATTAAACACTATATTTTTGCATTAACGAAATAATAAATATTAGTTACATTATGTTTTATAATTCTAACAAAAAATAAAAAAAGTTAGGTTATAGATTTTTCCTATGTGCAATAAACAAAAAGAAAATTCATATTTTTAACAAAATAATTTTATGCCTTTTATTTAATTTACTATGTATTTAACAAAAACTATTGCATTTCTATTGTATTTAACAAGACTATTGCTTAAAACAGGCGGGAAACGAAACTGCAGGCCACCTTTACTCCCGGGTGGGAAGCCCACCCGGGAGTAAAGGTGGGCTGCAGTTTCGTGGCCCACCAAAAAAACCCTTTACTCCCGGTGCGTGTTACCAATCGGGAGTAAAGGTATACCTTTACTCCCGGTTGGTAACACGCACCGGGAGTAAAGGTACCTTTACTCCCGGTTGGTAATACGCACCGGGAGTAAAGGGTTTTTACTCCCGGTTGGTGGCTGGCACTGGGAGTAATTCTCTCTGGTATATAACCTCCAGCGCCTGGCGTAGATCGATCCGCTCGTCTTCTTCCTCGTCGAACACCGCCGCCCTCTTCTTCCTCGCGCCGCGTCCGTTCGCCTTCCGTGACACCGGCGCCGCCCTCTTCTTCCTCGTGCGGCCTCCACCGCACGCGCCCATGCCCCTCCTCTACGCGCGCCCGTGGCCCTCCACCGCGCCCTCCTCCGTGCCCGAGGCCCTCCACCGCGCGTTGCCCCACCGCGCCCGAGGCCCTCCACACTGCCGAGCTCGATCGAGGTGATATATTCGTCGATCTCTTTGTACATTCGTCCGAGCCCTCCACTGCCGAGTTATAGATCACGTCGGAAACTACAACTTTGGTGTAAGCCATGTCAACGCTCGAGGTCGATTGAAAATTCCAAATTTTGAATCACAAAATCTAGGAACTAAAAATGGATATTTGGAACTCTAAATAATTTTAAATAAAAAACATATCTTAACACAAGTTTTGAATATTTGGATATTATATGGATAAATTAGCAAGTTTAATTAGAGTGTCAAAAACTGCATTTTATGGTACAAAAATACATTTTAAGATCACTGGGACCTGAACTCATGACAAGTTTAATTAAGGACCACCAATGAAATTACTTTAGAAATTAATTAGATCGATGTAAATCCATGGCTTGTATAATAAACACGCTATATATTATTTGTAAATCCTGGTCAAATAGGAACTCAATTTTGATACCCAGTTTGTAAACTAAGCGTTTTTTAGTTTATCAAAAATATCACATGTGATGATGTTAGCAGTTTTGGTTGGACTTGCATGCATGGCTACAAACAAATGAAGGAAAACTTCAACGTTTCTTCATTTGTGAACTTTGAATATACAGATATAATATATTAATGTTGCTAAAGTAATATGAGCATTACATATTTTTTTCTGGGAAGACTATCTTCAAACTTCATATCATAGCATCAGAGATCGCCTGTAGAAGAAGAAAATAAATTCTTATCATTTCGGAAATAGTAATGGTTATATGAGCAATAAGACACATATACTTACATTTCATAATGACTTATACTTACATTATTAACATAGAATTTTCTCATATGATGAATGACTACATGGTTCACATGGTACATAGGATCACAACATCACGCACCGACACCGCCCCGGCCCGCCTCACGTCATCGTCGTCAGCACACCGGCCACCGCGCCGACACGTATATATATGTCATTTGTATTCATATGCATTTCGTCCATGCGTTTCTATGTATACGGCGGAGCACCGCCGCCCTCGTTCACCCATGTGTACAGACATATATACGGCGGAGTGGAGCACCGCCACTCTTGTCACACCGCCCTTTCTCGTGGCCTAGTTGATCAACATTCGTATTATCGTTATCGTTAATGCTAAACAATCACACCAGGGCGAACCACGCTGTTGATGTCACCGACGTGGTTCGCCCTAGTCACCGACGCAATTTGCCCTCGACCATTTATGTATAGCCCTAATTCGCCCTAGTACCGACGTAGTTCATCCTAGTGTGGCGAATTGCGTCCGTGACCGAGGGGCAAGATTTAATAATGCATATTGTTCGTAGATTTTACGCATGTAATAAGCAAAGATTTGACATACTATATATTGGTTTTGTTTTTTGAAGCTAGATGGCCGACCCGAGAAATATGGATGAGGAGGAGTTGATGATGAATTTGATCAACACTAGCACTCAAGTTGCCGGCGATGATGGTGCTAAAAATAACGTGCAAGAGGATGCAGATGACGGGAGTCAGTACTTAGCTCTTGAACAAAATGAGCAACAACATATTGGCCAAGTATATATTTTTTATTATTAGCTATATATATTATCATATGTCTTATGTGTGCTCATGACATTAAAAATAATGTTTATATTTTGTAGCCCTCTGGATCGACATCAACAACTACAACGAAGAGTAAAAATGTTCGAGGTCCCAAAAAGCCATTGGAGGGTCGCTTCATCATCTCAGAGTTCAATGTGGATACAGGAGAACCGGGGGGGCCGAATAAAATGAAATTTGTGCACCACTGTGGTTACCTTGTACGGGACCGGCTCCCGATTAGTACCCGTGAATGGAAGAAGAAGACCAATGCTCCTCATATCAGTTTTGTCTCCGATCGTGACAAGGCGTTAATTTGGAATGATGTCTTGGTACATTTCACGCTCCAAACAGATGGTTATGATAATATAATAGATGGTGATGAATTGAAGGAGCGAGTTAGGGATTGGGCAATGAAGAAGATGGCCACCCAGTTTCAGACTTGAAAGAAACACCTATACACGACGTATGTCAAGAAGAACATAGCATCAGATTTTACTGTCCCAGGCCCGATCTCAAAGCAGAGGCCCTATTGGGATGAGTTTGTACAGTACAAGACTTCGGAAGAGGGTGTGAGTCGGGTGATAAAGAACCAACGTAATGCCCAACAGAAGACATACCACCATACCTTGGGATCAGGTGGCTACCCGACTGCCATTAAGAAGTGGAACAAAATGGAAGCAGACCTTCTTGCCAAGGGTATCAGACCAGAATCACTCGAGTGGGGAGAACGTGCAAAGAATTGGTTTTCAGTCATGGGGGAACACTAGACCAGGAGACAGGAAAGTGCGTTTATGGCGCAAGACTGCAAGAAGCAGCAGAAAGATTGTTTTATGCTCAGAGAGCTACTGCTAGTGGTGCGTTCAGGCCCAACAGAGAGAAGGATGAGCTGACATACGCCATCGGGACTATTGAACATGGTGGCCGAACTAGAGGCAAAGGAAGTGTCTCGTGGGAGCATGGATTCCCTCAGGACAGACCTTCCTACAGAAGTCGCCAGAGAAAGAAGGAAGAAGAGGCATAGCGGCTCCAGAGGTTGGAGGAAGCAGTGCGTGAAGCACAGGAGCGGGAAAAACCTTGAAGCGAGAATGCAGGAGGAAATCAGAAGGCAAGTGCAAATAGCAGTGAGTGCAAGCAAGCAGGCATCAGAGCCAGGAATCAACATTAGCCAATCTGTTCAGTTGAAAAGCAGCTGCGCTTCCACGGAGATACCAAATCAAGGGGACACGAGACTGCGCTTCCCTGTGGATGATGTCACTGAACCTTGTACAACGTGTGAGCTACACATTCTGAAGGAGAATTCCACAATCAAGGTGGCTATCGGTCTTGTTAATCCTATCGACCGAACCAAGACACCAAGGATTCATGGGAATATAATCCAAGAAGGATATGCTACCATCTCGGTAGATAAAGCTGAAAAAAGTTTTAGTGATTTGCCTCTTGACATTCCTGGAGGTGATGGCGAGAAGACTCTAGGAGAAGCGGAGAAGACATTCATTCTATGGCGCAAGCGCTACATCATCATTCCAGGGATGTTGGCTCCACCTCCTCCTGAACTACCTCACCATAGGTACGTGCGGATGAAAACACTACATCATTAATTTGTATTGGCTTAAATAATTAATAATCTGCTCATAATAATGTCATTCCTTTTTTTGTAGCAGATCCTCCCCCAACCTAAATCCAATTGTTCAATCGCCAGATCATCATAGTGCTCTGTACGATGACATTGTGTTGGAAGACGAGGCTACATCCACACCATCTCCAAGGAGGTCTCCAACGTCGCAGCCGCTACCTCCAAGGAGGTCTCCAACGCCGCTGCCAACACCTCTAAGGAGGTCTCCAACGCCTCCCCCACCCCCGCCTACCAAGAAGCCTAGCAAGAGGCCAGCCCCTCAAATGAAGAACCAGTCCCCGCCTACAAAGAAAGCCACCGTGAAACCAAGGGCTATTCCCAAAATAATATCTGAAGAGAAGGAAGAAGGAACTGATGCATATAAAAAAGACATGTCTAGATTCTATGACAAACTTAAAATGAATCAAGAAGCAAGGAGAAACCCGGAGAAACCGTACTTCTTCGTAGCTCCAGATATTCTAAGAAAAAAGGTGACTTCTTACCAGCAACAACAGCGGGAATCTCGTAAGCCGTCCAAATCAACGTTATCAAACTATGACCGCACTCTCACCAAGTCAATTGAGGCGGCACAGAAAAAGAAGCGGGCAGGGAAAGGAGTTGCCCAACTCGGACAACAAGCGCACCAATCAATCCCCCCGCTAGTTGTTGGTAATGAATATGGTTCGAATTTAGGATTAATGCATCAGGCAAACATACCTCCGGATGTCGATTTGGATCACCTTGGTGAATTTCTTAATAAGACTGGTCTCGACCTTTACCAGATGTTTGGTGATGGAAACATTGAGAGTGCGGCGGAGGTTGATATTTGGAAGAAAAAATTTGTACTAGGCCAGAGTCTATACAACCCTCAAGCCTTATCTGATCTGGGGGACGCAAATGTACCTGCTAAACAAGTGGTACATGCAGGCGTCTACCAGTGGAGACTTCTGCGTTGGTGTCAGAATTAGAGACGAACATTGGTTCCGTGGCGATGATGTTATGTATGTTGACTTTGCAGAATTTCATCAACTATGCCACCTGACCTCTCTGGACAAAGTTATCATTAGCTGCTATTGCCTGTAAGTAATAATTCTTTCGATCTATTATTAAACTCATCATATGTGTGTATATGCATATAAATTATCCTAACAAGTACTATATATATGCAGATTTACAATGACAGAGCTCAGAAAGGAAGGTTGCAATGAAATTGGTTTTGTTGATCCCCATATAGTATTTGAAGACCCAATTACTCCAAAAACTAATTGGAAGTCTGAGTCAGAGAGTAACCTCATGAACTTCTTAGTGAACCAACGCCACAAGAAGGATATACTCTTTCCCTATAACTTCAAGTGAGTGTTAATCATGTCGATCATAGCCTTAATGGCTCATATGTTGATTCTAGTTAATTAATGAGTGTTATGCGTTATATCCTATAAACACATGCAGCAATCACTGGATATTGATGGACATCGATCTAGTGAAAAGTCACTTGATAATCTATGACTCGATGAGAAAACCACAACAAGACTACCAAGATATGATAGATATTATCCAGAGGTAATTTCGGGATCTCTAGCAACTATATATACACACAAACATGATGATTAACTATATCTGATGACGTGGCAAATTTTTTATTGGGCAGTGTTTGGAAAACCTTTATTGAGAAGCAACACATGGAAAAATGCAAAGCGCCACTGAATGTAATCCCTTTGAAAGTAAGTCCCCTGAATCGCATCATCTTTATTAATTAAACATATAGCTTTCACCGGATCACCAGATTGGATGACAAATCTTTTTCTCGTAAAGTGGTGTCTGAGGCAGGAACAGGGGAACAACTACTGTGGTTACTATGTTTGTAAGTTTATCAAGGTGCTCTCCCAAAGAACTCCTACAGAGAGACTCAAAGTACGTTAAAATACACTATATATTCATTTAATAATTATTATTGATTGTGTTATTATGTCTTTATATATATATGTACATATATTAATTTATTTTCCTTTAATTCAAACCTGTAGACTCGATGGTTGGAGGAAAAGGTCATACGGCAAGACCAAATCAAAGCAATTCAAGAGTCTATAGTCGGATTTTTTAATGAGCAGGTCATCGATTCCAAGGGCGAGTTCTACTTCGACCCAACACTGCCATTGAAGCCAAGCTAGAGGATGAGAGGAAACTTGTTATGTCACAACAACTATAATGCAATCTTTTGTAATATATGCACATGAAATAATATAATGTAAAATACACATATGCATGCATGCATGTAAATATATATATATGATGCATGCATATATATATATATATATATATATATATATATATATATATATATATATATATATATATATATATGCTTGAATTGTGTGATTTAATACATTCATTGTGCTTGAACCGAAACATACAATATGCGCGTATAAATGTATAATTAGCAGCGTACAATACGACTTCGAAAACCTATTTTGAAAAGAAAACAAAAAAATGAAAAAAAAAAGAAAAAAGAAAAAAAACCTTTAGTCCCGGTTCGTATTACCAACCGGGACTAAAGGTGCCGGCCATCGTGGCATGTCAGGAGGCACCTTTAGTCCCGGTTGGTGTTATCCACCGGGACTAAAGGTCCTCCTTTAATCCCGGTTCCTGACCCGGGACTAAAGGACCCCCCCTTTAGTCCCGGATGCTTGCTCCCGGGTGGGGAACCGGGACTAGAGGGGGTTCCCCACCGGGAGTAAAGCTCGGTTCTCTACTAGTGAATCAATCTTTCATCATATAATAACAGATATACTCCCTCCAATCACTGATATAGTGTTGGCCTTCATTTCTGGAGGAGGAGATCACACATATATATATTTGCTCGAAATTCGTACACAATCCTCGAGAGAGGGTGGTGCGGGTCAAGCTGAGGGGAAAAGGAGATGGACCGGGGGGGAGGGGGGGGGGGAGTCTAATGCAGCCTGGACACCAGCCATCGGACTTAACTAGATTGGAATAAAATTTCAGATCCTTGCCCTTATCATTGTCGGCTAGTGTTAAAATCCGACAAAGGTACTATCACAGTCGGTTTTTAATGCCAACCGACAGTAATAATGAGCTATCACTACCGCTAGATCAATAAAGTTTGTGGTGATATGCTTTCCCCTTTACTAGTATTGGTAATTTATTTTTGTCTCAGTTTTGATGAAACTAGCCGTGATAATACCGAGAGTGTTATGCATTTATGTAGTAGTGGTACTTCTTATGAAAAAATTATTTTTGAGAAGGAAGCATATGTATCCCGAAAATACATGCAAACTAAGCATACACCAGACAGACACATGCGCCCTTGAGAAATGGTAATGACCACGGTTAATTATTCCTTAATTGTAATGTTGTTAGTTGAGCTGCATCACCACATTAAAAATATAAGGATATCGATGGAATGAGATTTATTTTTTTAATCACACAGTATAGACAGATGCTCATGCACACACACTCAGCAGTCGGCCCTATGAGCGCGCACACACATCCGATCACTGAGTGTTCACACACTCAACTTATGATCAACCCAACAGTCCTTTCTATCCCCTCTTCATCCAAAGGACATGCATGGTCCACACAATGTGTGTGCATCCCTCATACGAAGAGTCGATATGTTTGCTCAAGTTGACGCACAAATTCATGGGTAAGACTTAAGAGACTATTTGTAGTACTAATTTCAAGGACTTTGATCCAGCGTGATAGATGACCCCAGTCTTTTAGATTTGAAGTAGCTTTTTTTCAGTTCGTTTTTCTTTAAGCTGTGACATCTTGAACCCGGTAAAGCTCTACTCTGTAGTGTTGAAAAAAATATTATAGGAGAGGGTAACAAAAAATGGTAAGTAGCCTTTTTTTTATTGGCAAAAGGTGGAAGTGGAAAAACTGAAATGTTTCTTTCAACCGACAGCTGGCTCTCGTCAACAACACTGCCGCCCACGTGCATAGGAGTCCCGAGCTCGTCGTCGCCCTCCCACCCATTCCCAGGGTGCGGCCGGCCTTGCAAGTTGCCAAGTTGCGCCTTCCAATTCCAAATACAGTAGCGACCTAGCTATTTCTGGTTGGTCCTGCCTGATCTGTGCAGATCAGGCATCCAACCATGTGCATCATCATCAGGCCAGAATCTCGTTGATTCGGCGAACCAGCTCGGCCTCGGCGCCCGGGAGTGCGCAGCTGGGAAGTCGTGCGGCGCGGGTGTTTTTCATTTGGTTTGTTTATTTATTTATTTATTTATTATTATTAGGCGTTGATTAGTTATTAGGTTCTCTTTCCTGTCCAGTATTGTTAACTGCCTGACGGCAGCCCTAACATGACCGCCTTGCACTTCACGGCAGCAAAAGAAAACAATCGGCCAGAGGTTATCAGTTAGCGAACAGTGTTTTTCTCACACCAAATCAGCCCAAGCCAATCTTATTAGCCCAGAAATCAAGGAACGAATCTGCCGATTAACCTCGGCAACGAGGCGGGGGACCAGCCAGAGCCCAGAGCCAACAGCCGAGCTATGGGCGGGCGGTACTGCCGAAGCTGCGGCCGGCTAGATGGCTCGGTACTTGGGCTGACACAGCTCGGGTTCATGCTTGTTGGGCTTCGTGTATACGGCGACTATCTCAAAACGAGAAGAAGCCTCGGGCCCTGCCGTGCCACTGCCTGTTGTTGGGCCGAGACAACATAAGAATAGCTTGTGGCCTGCTAGACCCAACCCGGAGTGGACTTATGTGGGTCACGATTACGGTGATGATACAGGCCTCATGCACTGCAGAAGTTTTTCTAAAAAAAAAAAGGAGCACTGCAGAAGTGCAGTCGTGCAGATGCCTCCAATCTCGAGTTCTGTATGGTTTTCAGCTTTACCAGATACCACCGACATAACACTAACAACAACAATGGCTTCCCTCAAAAAAAAAAAAACCGACAACAATGGCTTTTAATCTAACCTCATTGATTAATTCAGAGATAGCCAAACCCATACCCGCACTAGCTCTGAACACCCAAGCGGACGGTGATAAACAATAAACGCCAGCACATTAATAACGTATGCCTCTTCATTGTTGTAGCCGCACGCACCTCCTTGTTAGACGAACGTACAATGCCAAGATAATGTGAGACCTAGCGTTGCCACATATCTTCGTGGTCTTTTACGATGTTGACATACAAGTAGGAATGTACAAGCAGGTCGATAACAATGTTTTCAGCATTGATTAGTTCATTCTCCCTAATTAATTAGGCAGCATGTCATTCTATTTTATTTTAGGTTTTGGATCGACCAAATGGCTCAAAATAGCAAGACTACTTGCGTCCCTATCGATAGATGACCTTCAAGGAAAGTGATTTCTCTTTCGGCAGTGCTAGCGCCCAAATGACTATACGAACGCGCGTGTCCAAGCGCCCGCGCAGCCTGTCCTGTCCGCTGATTTTTTTTCCTGCCCAGAATGCGCACCCCATCCCTCGTAGCACCTGAGCGTACGGCCGACTCGCCTCGCACGCACTGCTCGTCGTGCCCGCCTCGATTTTCAAGGCCGTTCACCCACCCCGCACGTGGACCTGTCCCCATCGTGCCCTTACCGCCGGCCCCGAGCGTGCCCTGTCCACTGGCCCCAGCTCGTCGTGCCCCATTCCTCGGCGCCCGTGTCGTGCCACCATCACTGCCCGCACCCCTAACTCTCCGAACAACATGAAACACTTGAATGCAACATACGTATAAAACATCTGAAACATACAATTGAAACATATGTGTGAACACATATGCAACATCCAGAAAAACACACCTGCAACTTGCAACATAAAATGCTTAATGCAACATAAGACTGAAACAACTGAAACATATAATTGCAACATATGTGCGAAATATATGTAACATCCAGATCAGAACACTTGCAACGTACGTCTGGAACAGATGAAATATTTTGAACAAACCTCTGAAACACTCGCAACATGCCTCTGAAACACTTACAACATCCCCATCTACGTCTGCAACATTCATATGAAACAATTGCAACATACCTCTGAAACGTCTAAAACACTTGAAATATACGCTTGCAACATGCGCTTTCATCGCAATATCGCCTTGCTGATATCGCGTGCTGCGAGGGACACGGCGTCAACAGCGGCCACGACCTTCTAGTGGTGAACGGCGGTGTCGGTAGCACCCCAGCAGCATGTCGGTGCGGACGGGGGACGGGGCAAGGCACGTAACAACGGCGCACAGCGAGCTAGGGCGAATGCGGCACGGAAGGAGCGCGGTGCGGCGACGGAGGGGGCGCGGTGCGGGATGGGAGCGTGGCATTGGATGGAGAGCCACGCGGCGCGGGACAGATTGCGCGGCGGGGAAGATGGCAGCAGCAAGCTCAGGCACAGCAACACGTGATGAGCGAGCACGGGGGTGGAAGATATTTTTAAGAGAGATTGGAAGACACAGAGAGCAAGTAGGCCTGTTGGCCCGGTAGCGCGTAGGCCCAGAAAAAGCGGCGTCCATCCGTCCAGACGTCCGGTCCTAGGCATTATCGTTTCTCTTTTTCTTCGTCTTCGTCTCTTTCTTCTTAAACTTGAAGGGAGAGGTTGTCACCTACACTACCAAGGCACCCAGTCAGTGGTTCCAAAAAAAATTAGTTGGTAAATCAATGAGTCTTAGAAGTGACTAAAAAAGTTAAGAACATATCTGTTAGCTTCCTCCAAAAGTTCTAAAACCTCGCTCCTAAAATATAGAAGACAATTTTACTTCAGAAATCTCGCACTATTTCTAAAACACACAACTAACTTTTATACTTTCTTTCTCTTTTATACATTTGCATCAGAAACCCTGTCTGACTCTTTATTCATCCCACATACTCCCAACTCTAGGTTGGCACGTCAATACGTGCGCGTATATTTTCACATGATTAGATTGATTTTTCCAAGTGTGGAAAGATTGAGAGTTGAGATAGGGAGTTATTGGAGAACAATTTTTTAATCTTGCTAAAAAAAATTAGATTGGGAGTGTGTTTTGGAAACTATCAGAGACGCTCTTACCTTTTTCCTCACCATGATCTTTCCTTTCAGCTGAGCCCCTCTGGCATCAAACCTTTTCTCGCATCCATTCTTTTGCATCGAAGTACTAAGAATTATTTTTCGTTCTTTAGGGTACACACCTTAGAACACCATAAACAACTCCATAACAAAATCACAACCAAAACTCCCAGCTACGCCTTGTTCGTTTGAACTTATCAGCCATGGTACAGTATTTTTATCTCACAACAAAACAACATTAGCCGGCTTATTAGCCGAAACTAGAACGGATAAGAGTAAACACGAATCGACTGATCACCCACTATTTGGTCGATAATTAAATGAGGAAAACAAAGGACAAAGAAGATGGACAAGGCAAGAATTAAGACATTCTTCTAATTGCTTGAACTCTGGACTTTATTCAGACATTCTTCAAATTTCATTCAATTAGGGTGTCATTGAATGGCTTGAGCCACGCAGATCCATTGATGTACGCGGTCGTCAGAGATGGCTCAGCATGCGACTTGTTTAGCTTCTGGGCATAAGGCACCCTGCCGCCCATGTCCGCGCCATGCCATCTCTAGTGCACTTGAACTCGCCGTAGAAAACAGTGCCGAAAGTACATGCATGAATCGTTAGCACTGATAGGGCAGTTCTAACAGGATATTAATGGTAGTTTTTATCCCTATTAATTATTCTTTCAGCTAAGTAAAAAGTTGATATGACAGTCTAATTAACAAAGAAAGAGAAGAAAAAACGATGAAAGTGTTTCTTTAGGTGAGAAACCAAGTTCTTGCATCAACCGATGCACGGAGAAATCGCAAATTCGGCATTGGGAGGAAATGATCGGTTTCTACCTAGTGGGGCCCGCGATGGGACTGCTCGCTCGACTCCTTCGCGCTCCCTGCCGCGCTGTGGACGCAGTCCGCCAGCCGTGCCGCACTCGCCCGGTCTGTGCAGGCCACGCCGCGATACGCCCAAGCCACGCTGGATATGGAAACTGTGCCGCTGTGCTTGTGCTTCGGAAGAAGAGGATGAGTTGGGAGAGACAGAAAAAGAAGCAACATTTATTACGCGAAGACATTACATTGTGTGGGATAGTTTTTACAAATGGTTTCTTATTGACGTGACTACTGTAAAAACCGTAATTTGAACCGTTGAAACTGCCTTCACATAAGTTGAAAAAGAGACGTGAGTTGAAGAACTCAGAAAAATTGTCATCAAGGGCATGTGCTCTCACGTGCATCACCATTAGATGCACATTGTGATGCGTGTGCTTTAGGAGAGAAAATCTATGTCCACACATGTCTCCATGTTCATCTAACGGTGCATACACCTGGGGCACATGCCCTTAAGGGCAAGAATAACTTTCCCCTTATAAGGAAGCATCGATTTCATATTTGGTGATGGCAGATCCCTGTATGAGGTAATCATGCTTTGTGGTCTAAGTAGCCGAGCAAAGCATTAAGACTTTATGAGCTGGTTAACTTGTCGTTTCTTTTTTTTCTTTTTCAAAATTGCACGCTTAACATCGTGGCAGAAGAATTGCCCCAAGGGCAGCACTCGATCAAATGGCGCAATCACGGCTCAAGGCCGGCGTTTCCTCGAAAACAACACCGACTTCTCATTTGTTGGCTGAACAATCAAGGCAACCGGATGGATCCTGCTCGGCAGGGCGTGGCAAGCCTACTCGTGTGTCGTCTTCGCCTACACGTACATGCCAACCATCGTAGCCACAGAATGGTGGGAAAACTGGGGACATGCCGATAAAAACAGGTGATCAGGAAAGTTAGTTTTGCCTTAAGGGCATGTGTCCCTATGTGAACTCTTTGAAATAGTGCTTGTTCTCATCATCATACCAAAGAAGCCGCATCCCCAGAAAGCCGCTCGGTCATCGCTCACCCACAGTGCTACAACTTGTGCACCTTCAACTCCAAGTTTTGAAGCTGGTGCTGCATTCTATGCAAAAACACTTTGGATTGAAAGAATTTTGGAGAGAAAAAAATGGAAGATTCCAAAACCGAAATAACACGGTTCATCCCTTTAGCATGAAGGATTTATGCATAGGAAAAATGGAGAAATGTTTTGCTCGATTACTGACATAACAAGGCCCGATTACCTCATATAGGACCTGCCATCATCAAATATAAAATCGATGTTTCCTTATAAGGAGATAGTTATTTTTGTTTTTAAGGGCACGTGCCCAGTGTGCATGCCCTGTTGGATGCACATGCACGTGGAGTGAAAAAAATTATAGTTATTTTTGTCTTTAAAGGCATGTGCGCCATATGCATGCACCGTTAGATGCACATAAGTGTCGAGAGAGATTTTCTCTCTCGTGCTGTACACGTGTTCCTATGTGTATCTAATGGTGATGCACATGTCAGCACATGCCACAAATTTTCTGCGTTCATCACCTACCTCGTTAATGAGCTTAGCCTTTGCCGCAAAAATCATCGTCGTGGATAAGCGCTTTTTTGGTACCAAGAAGGAAGCACCTTTACTGTTAACTTGTAAAAGAAAAAAAAATACATATCGTGTGGGCAATGAAGGCACTTTTTTTTGCATGACCTATTAATCTTGGACTAAAGCGCGTAAGTGCATGGACAGGATGTCGCAGCGATTAATGAGAGGTTGGATAGATGAAACACTATGATGCTAGGGACCTCATCACGAATCGATTCCCTGGACGAAAACGGGCACTACTATAGAATGGACTTTTATCCTGGGCGGTAACAGCCTTTAGTCCTAGTTACCGCGCCGGGACAACGATCCCGGGACTAAAGGTAGAACCTTCAGTTCCGGGTCATCGAGCCGGGACTAAAGAGGGACCTTTAGTCCCGGTTGGTAGGCCCTCCAGCCGAGCAACTTGGCGTACCCTTTAGTCCCGGTTGGTAACACCAACCGGGACTAACGGTTCACCCTTTAGTCCCGGTTGGTAACCCCAACCGGGACTTAAGGTTCCTTTTCTTTTTCATTTTTTTTTGTTTAATTTGTTTTCAGTTCAGTTACACGTATTTGTTTAATATATAATATGTTTTTATGTACGTATTCTACGCTGCTAATATAAATACACGCATGCGTATAATTACATCTAATTCTCATCTTGAGCATTATTATATTCGAATAAAGTATGAAACTATATATATTATAGATATATATATATATGTATATATACAACACTTTCATAATCTTGTTCTCGAAAATAATGATATCAATAAACATTTAATTTACATCATTTATTCCTTAGGATCAAAGTAGAACTCGCCGTTGGGATTTAGCACTTTTTCTAGAAGATATCCTGCTATTGACTCTTGAACTGCTTTCAGATGGTCTTTTTGCATGACCCTTCGTTTCAACCATTCAGTCTTGCATTTGAAATAAAAGAAAAAGTATTAATACACATATATGTATATATATATTCATTTAAAAATAAATAAAAATTGATATATACGTACTCTGAGGACATCTTCAGGAGTTCTTCTTATGTGCGCAGTAATAAATTCACAAACGTAGTATCCACACAAGTTATTACCTGGTTCCTGCCGCAAACACCACTGTACGAGAAGAAGATTATTCTCATCATCTCACACGTAAATTGAAGTACGATATAGTAATTAAACACGTGGAGAAATGTATATAGTACAACTTACTGGTATTTCAACTACATTAAGTGCTGCCTTGCAATCCTTGCGATGTTGCCGAATAAACTCTTTCCAAACCCTATGCGACCAATAATGTACGATCGTTAATAAATTATGACAAAGTCTATTCAATAATAGTTGTGCGCGAGAGATCGAAATTACCCCTGAATAATGTCTATCATATTTTGGTATAGTGCCCGTTCTTTTCTCAACGAGTCAAAGATTAGTAACCGACTTGAGTTTAACTCAATGACAATGAGTATCCAGTGAAAACTGCATTGGTTTATACACACACGTATATGCATATAAGTTGTATTGATATTACATAAAATATGTAGACTACATTATTATTAACACTTACTCAAAGTTGTATGGGAAAAGTATTGTTGTCTTGTCGTGCTGCTTCACGAAGAACATCATGATATTCTCATATGCTTCAGATACCCATCACTCCTTGACAATAATACCGGTTTTGAATACGATATAAGGATCAATGAAGCCAACACTGGTGTCTTGTATTCTTTGGAGCTCTGACATCTGGAATCTGTATATAAATATAAGTTACATGTGAGGATAATTATATACACGTACGCATGGAAGTGAGTTTATTAAATAAAAGTAAGAATCACTTACAAACAAAAGGAGCTAATGATTGATTTGTCCAGAGTGTCCATGTGGTATAGTTGATGCAATTCTTCGAAACTAATATGTAAGATGTCATCGCCACGAAAGTAATGATGGTCTCTAAATCTGACAAAGATCCACTGCTCACCCCTGCCACACGCCTGCATGTACCACTTGTTGAGTAAGTACATTTGCGTACCCAATTCATTCAGAGCCGCAGGATTGTATAGACTTTTGCCATATTTATAAGTCTTCCAGGTATCAACTTCCAGGTTCTGGATTGGAGCTTTGCCCATCAATTGATCCAAGGTTAAACCAGTATCTTAAAAAAAAAGCATTAAGGGCTTGAACCAACACTTCTCCAGAGTTGTCTGGTCGATAGACTTCTATGTTAGAACCATATTGATTAGCAACAACAAGATTTTGCATTGGTTGCTTCTGTTGTCCTAGCTATGGGACATCCTTCCCTGATGCTCTTTTCCTTTTCTTATCTGCATCATGTGACTTCACGAGGGAGCGGTCATAGTTTGATAGTGGCGAAGGCTTATGAAGTTCAATCATCTTTTTCTTGTGAGCATCGACCTTCTGCCTCAGCACCTCTCGTGGTAGGTAAAAGTACGGCTTCTCCTTAAACTTCGCTTGACTCTTCTTTTTGGTATCTATAAAAAAATCTTTCACTTTTTTGTCTTCTTCAGCTGCTATTTGCTCATCAGTCTTTTCAAAAAGTATTTCTTGAGAAATAACTCTTTTTCTCGGGGTCTTCTTTGCCGCCGGGACCTTAGACGTCTTTATAGTGCGTCGCTGTGGAGGGGGTGGGGGCGGTGTTGGAGACCAGCGTGGAGGCGATGTGGCCGGTGTTGGTGGAGACCGGCGTGGAGGCGTTGGAGATCGTTGTGGAGGCGGTGGGGCCGGTGTAGGAGTTGGAGATCGTTGTGGAGGCGATGGGGCCGGTGTAGGAGTTGGCGATCGCCGTGGGGATGAAGTCGTCTCGCCCCCCGCGACGCTGTGATGAGATGGGGAATGAATGATTAGGCTAGGCTGGGGGGAGACCCTGCTACAAAAATAAGTTGTGTGTCAATTATTTTTTAAGCCAATAGAAAATTAATGGAAAATAATATTTCATTCACTTTCATTCGTACCTAGGGTGAGGTAGGGGAAGCGGTGGCGCCCCAGGAATAATGATGAAGCGTTTGCGCCATTGAATAAATGTCTTTTCTGCTTCTCCTAGTGTCTTCTCCCTATCACCGCCTTCAATGTCAAGAGGAACATTGCTGTAACCTTTGAGCACTCTATCGACCGAGATGCTAGCATATCCAGGTTGAATAACTGACCCATGGATTCTTGGTGTCTTCATTCGGTCTATTGGAGATACAACCCCGACAGCCACCATGATTGATGCATTATTACCATCTGGAATGTGCAGCTCACATGTTGTTAGAGGCTCGGTAATGTCATCAACAGGGAAGTGCAACCCAACGTCGTCTTGAATAACTGGTAGCTCCGTAGAAGCACAACTGCTTTTCATCTGACCAACGGGGCTAATGGTGACTCCCGGCGTTGATTGCGATTGCATTTGACTCATTGCTAGCTGCACTTGCCTCTTTGATCTCCTCCTGCATTCTTGCCTTAAGAGATTTTTCTCGTTCACGTAATTCAAGCAATGCTTGTCGTGACTCATAAATAAATTGCTTCAATGCACGGATTCGTTCTGCCTCCTCATCCTTCTTTCTTTGGTGGCTTCTGTAGGTATCCTTGTCTGCTGGGAATGCATGTAGCCATGGAACCGCCCCATAGCCTCTTGTTCGACCACCGTGTTCGGGATTCTCTAGGGCATATGTCAATTCATCATTCTCTGTGTTGGGCTTGAAAACACCACTATCAGCTTCTTCCCTAGCACGAGCTAGTCTCTGTGTTGCTCTCTCAATTTTTTAGCTAAAAATTAGCTTGCTAGTGTCTGGGTCTAGGCTTCCCCCATGAGCGTAGAACCAATTCTTCACGCGTTGAAGCCAGTTCTTCTCTATTGTTTCAGGTATGATTCCCTTGGCAGTAATCTCTGCTTCTAGGTTCTGCCACTTGGGAATAGCACTCTTATAACCACCTGATCCCATGCGATGATGGTATTGCTTCTGTCGGGCATTCTGCCGATTCCTTATCACATATTCCTCACTGTCTTGGGATGTCTTGTATTCTACGAAGGCATCCCAATGGGACTCCAACTTGACAAACGCCTTAGCATTGAAATTCGGCATAGCATTCTTCAAGATAAACTTTTTATACAATGTCTTCTTCCAACTCTGGAACAATGTTGCCATCTTCTTCATTGTCCAATCCCTCACTAGCTCCTTCAAAGCATCATCTGCTTATAATATGAAATGCTGAGTGATATCTCTCCAAACTAGGTTCTTGTCACGATCAGATATAAAACTAACATTAGGAGCGGATATCTTCTGCTTTTATTCACGAACACTAACTGGGATCCTATCCTTTACAACGAACCCACATTGATTGACATATGTCTGAGCATATGGTCCCAATGGTTTGCCGGTGTCGGTGTCAAATTCTGATATTATGAAACAGCCCTCTAATGGCTTTTTTGGCCCTCGAACTTTCCTACTTTTGTCAGTGGTTGATGTAGGTCCAGAGACTGGCTACATGAGTAGAAACACAACGATTAACAACAAATATACGTACGTATGCATCTATAAGAGATGATAGATAATCGAATATACCTCGCCAGTATTTTCTTGCGCGGCAATTTGTTGATCTTCAACCACCGGCATATTCAGGATATCCTCATAATCAGCAAAGTACTGACTTGTGTCATCTACATCCACATTGGTGCCGGCGTTGATAATATCCGCCATTATATCATCACTCAAGTTATCATTCGGAGCAGCCATTTGTATCTTCAAGATAACACATAGATAGAATTACTATGGTACATAACATAAGTACATGTGACAACACATATAGAATTACTAAATCCAATTAAATATAATAACACATAATATTTCATCAACATGGAAATAAGTACATGTATATATATACACATAGAATGATACAATATATTTTCTCTCTCAACACATAGAAATAAGTGCATATGTCTATATCTCTAGATATGCATGTGATATACATAGAATATATGTCTCTCTAGATACAATTTTCTCTCTCTCAACACATGAAAATAAATACATGTATATATACATATAGAAATAATTAAGTACATATGTATACATATATATAGAATCTCTCTCTAGATATAATATATATAGAGAGATAGAATATATAATTACTAAATCCAATTAAATAAATCTAACATGAAATTAGATAAACTAGTAAGATAATACATTTTAATCTAACATATATCAAAAACTATAATAAAAAACTATCTAAAAAACTATCTAAATAAAATACTAATTAAATTTTAATACATTTAAATCCAATATATCAAAAACTATCTAAAAATAACTAAAAAACTAACAATAAACTACTAATTAAAATTGAATACATTTTAATCTAATGTACAGCCGAGACTTTGTAAAAAAAATCTAAAAAACTTGGCCGATCGAGAGCACAGATCAAGATCGCGAGTTCGACGGAGGCCGTACGGCGTGGGCGCGCGGGAAGCGTCGACGACGGAGGGTGGGGTCGGGTGCGGCGGCAGAGACGGGATGCGGCGATGCAGGCCTGGAGAATGGCGCGGCCGGGCGGGGGTACACGACGACGGCGGCGCGGCAGAGACGAGCTCGACGACGACGGATGGCGCGGCCAGGCGGGGCTGAGTGACGGAGGCGAGATCAAAGATGAACAGAACAGACGTTCGATATATATAGCCCGCGACCCTTTAGTCCCGGCTGGTAACACCAGCCGGGACTAAATGGCCTTTAGTCCCGACTCGTGTTACCAGCCGGGACTAAAGATATTTTTTTTTGCGGGCACCAAAATTGCCGCCCACCCTTTAGTCCCGGTTCTTGGTCTGGGCCGGGACTGAAGCCCTGAAAAATTTGCCAACCCGCCAGCGTAATTGGAAAGACCTGGGATTTTGTTTTTGTTTAATACTAGGTTAATCAATTAATTCCATAACAACTTCAATACTTTGCAATATTTATTTTAAAAAATACTATTGATTAACTAATTATTTATTGTAAATAGGAAAATTTTGTAACCTAAAGTTTTTAATTTCTTTTATGAATATAGAATATAAATGTTACTAATACTAAGTATTTTGTTAATGCAAAAATATATTTCTAACTTAAAATTAATAAAACTAATATTATTCGATAGGAAATTTATTATCACATTATTGTAACGTCAATGTTTCAATTTTTTCTCGGTTTTTGACCAACATTGACAGGAATTTTTTGTTGAACCTATAAAAATAGAGAAAATGTAGTGTTTTTTGTTCTACAATTTTCTCAAATGAAAAAATGGCCTATATAAGGATTGTATATATTGATGAGCTTAACAAACTCGGTATTCAAAACTTTTCAATTTGAGACAATCTAGGGTCCCGAAAACTAGTTTGTAGGCGTTGAAATTTAAAAATCACAAATTTGAACCGTCCAAACTTTCTCAAATGGAAAGTTGACCAAAACAACAATTGTAGATCTTTTTGAGTTTAACAAACTTGGTACTCAAAACTTTTCAATTTGAAGTCATCTAGAGTTCATAATACTTTAGTCAAAGTGTTGTTTTTTTATTTGACCAAATTTGACTTGGTCAAACTTGCTCAAATGAGACACTAAATGACCTCAGATGAAAAAACTC
Source organism: Miscanthus floridulus (assembly GCF_019320115.1). NCBI lineage: Eukaryota > Viridiplantae > Streptophyta > Magnoliopsida > Poales > Poaceae > Miscanthus > Miscanthus floridulus. Next base: position 2,660,262 of record NC_089586.1, read on the forward strand.
TGAATACCAAGTTTGATCATCTCAGCAAGATCTACAATTGTTACATAGCTCATTTTCCCATTTGAGAAATTTTTATCAAACACTAGTCACAACTTCTTGAATCTCATATATACTTTCTAAAACTATATCACACACTTGTGAAATTTGAACTACATTTTGTTCAAGCTTTCTCAAATGAAAAAATGACCTATATAAGGATTGTATATATTGATGAGCTTAACAAACTCGGTATTCAAAACTTTTCAATTTGAGACAATCTAGGATCCCAAAAACTAGTTTGTAGGCGTCGAAATTTAAAAATCACAAATTTGAACCGTCCAAACTTTCTCAAATGAAAAGTTGACCAAAACAACAATTGTAGATCTTTTTGAGTTTAACAAACTTGGTATTCAAAACTTTTCAATTTGAAGTTATTTAGAGTTCATAATACTAGAGTCAATGTGTTGTTTTTTATTTGACCAAATTTGACTTGGTCAAACTTGCTCAAATGAGACACTAAATGACCTCAGATGAAAAAACTCTGAATACCAAGTTTGATCATCTCAGCAAGATCTACAATTGTGAAGTCATAACATATTACATAATATCCGTCTCTAAAACATAATATATTAAACATGCATCGTTGTATCATGCGGGCACAACAGTGAATTTCTTCTTGACGTATGACCCTTGTTATGATCTTGTCGTAACCATGGAGTGTCTTCATCATTTAACATGATGCTTGGATCTTTCTTCACTATGAAGGGTGGAATTCGGATATTTCTTTCATAATCTTCTGACATGTCTGACTTGTCTTCAATTCCCACTATATTTATTTTCCCAGAAAGAATTATGTGGCGTTTTGGCTCATTGATCATTGAGTTGATGTCTTCATTTTTTCCTCTCTTTGATTTTGTAGACATGTCTTTCACATAGAACACCTGACTCACATCGGCAACAAGGACGGATGGTTCCTCTTTGTACCCAATATTATTGAGGTCCACTGTTGTCATTCCATACTCTTTGTCGACTGTTACCCCTCCTCCGGTCAGCTTCACCCATTGGCACTGGAACAAAGGGACTTTAAAATTAGGTGCGTAGTCTAGTTCCCATATCTCTTCTATACGGCCATAATATGTTTATATATTCCCATTTAGATATGTTCCATCTATGCGAACACCACTATTTTAATTGGTGCTCCTTTTATCTTGAGCAACTGTGTAAAATGTATTCCCATTTATCTCGTACCCTTGGTACGTGAGGATATGCCACGATGGCTGCCTAGCCAACAAATACAGTTGCTCATTAATATTATCATCGCCTTGACATTCTTTTCGTAACCAACCACGGAAACTTTCCATGTGCTGACGCCTAATCCAAGCTTCAGTCTTCCCTGGAAATTTGGATCGTAAGAACTCCTTATGTATCTTGATGTACGGATACACCAATGACGAGTTCTGAAGAACTGTGTAGTGTGTTTTATTGAAATAATCGTCTTCCATGCCGATATATGTTTTCTTCCCTAAAGTTCCTTTACCATTGAGTCGCCCCTCGTGTCGTGATTCGGGAACACCAATCGGGGCAAGGTCAGGAATAAAGTCAACACAGAACTCAATGACCTCCTCTGTTCCATAGCCCTAGGCGATGCTTCCTTCAGGCTTAGAATAGACTTTCACATATTTCTTCAAGACTCCCATAAACCTCTCGAAGGGGAACATGTTATGTAAGAACATAGGTCCAAGAATACTAATCTCCTTCACCAAATGAACTAGGATGTGTGTCATGATATTAAAGAAGGATGGAGGGAACACCAACTCAAAGCTGACAAGACATTGAACCACATTATTCTGTAGAGTAGCTAGTTCCACTGGATTGATTGCCTTCTGAGAAATTGCATTGAGGAATGCACATAGCTTCACGGTGGCTAGACGTACATGTGGAGGTAGAATTCCTCTTAAAGCAACTGGAAGCAATTACGTTATAAGAACGTGGCAGTCATGGGACTTTAAGTTTAGGAATTTCTTATCTGGCACATTTATTATACCCTTTATATTGGAGGAGAATCCCGATGGGACCTTGATGCTGCTTAGACATTCGAACATGCTGTTCCTCTCTTTTTTGCTAAGCGTGTAGCTAGCAGGACTTAAGTAATGACGTCCATCATCTGTTTTCTCTGGATGAAGGTTGTCTCGTTCTTTCATGCCCTACAAGTCCTGGCGCGCTTCAAGTGAATCCTTTGGCTTCCCGTACACACCCATGAATCCTAATAGGTTTACACAAAGATTCTTTGTTAGGTGCATCACGTCGATTGTGTTGTGGACCTCTAGGACTTGCCAATAGGGTAGCTCCCAAAAGATGGACTTCTTCTTCCATATGGGTGCGTGTCCCTTAGCATCTTTGGGAACAGATTCACTGCCTTGTCCCTTTCCAAATACTACTTTCACATCGTTGACCATTGCGAGTACATCTTCCCCGGTTCGGTTATGAGGCTTCTTTCGATGGTCTGGGTTACCTTTAAAATGCTTCCCTTTCTTTCTTACTTGGTGATTCAACGGAAGGAATCGACGATGGCCAAGGTACATGACCTTTTGACATCTTTTCAAATATATACTATCAAGGTCATCAAAACAATGTGTGCATGCATTATATCCTTTGTTTGTCTGACCTGAAAGATTACTTAAAGCAGGCCAATCATTGATTGTTACGAACAACATTGCTCATAGGTCAAAGTGTTCTTGTTTGTACTCATCCCAGACACGTACACCTGGTTTGTTCCATAAAACTAGAAGTTCTTCAACTAATGGCTTCAGATAGACATCAATATCGTTGCCAGGTTGCCTCGGACCTTGGATGAGGATTGGCATCATAATGAACTTCCGCTTCATGCATAACCATGGAGGAAGGTTGTAGATACATAGAGTAACTGGCCAAGTGCTATGACTAGTGCTCTGCTCTCCAAAAGAATTCATACCATCTGTACTTAAGGCGAACCTTAAGTTTGTAGCCTCATTTGCAAACTCTGAAAATTCCCTGTCTATCGCTCTCCACTGGGACCCATCAGCTGGGTGTCTCAGCATATTGTCTACCTTACGGTCTTCTTTATACCACCGCAACAACTTTGCATGGTCTTTATTTCTGAATAAACATTTTAAGCGTGGTATTATAGGAGCATACCACATAACCTTGGCAGGGATTTTCTTTCTAGGACGTTGTTCACCCTCGACGTCACCAGGATCATCGCGCCTGATCTTATACCGCGATGCTTTACATACCGGGCATTCATCTAAATTTTCGTATTCATTGCCATGGTAGAGGATGCAGTCATTAGGACATGCATGTATCTTCTGGATTTTTAATCCCAATGGGCAGACAACCTTTTTTGCTTCGTACGTAGTGGTGGACAATTCATTTGGCTTCGGAAGTATCTTCTTTATGAGGTTCAATAAATTCCCAAATGCCTTGTCGGATATATCATTCTTTGCCTTTCACTGTAGCAATTCCAGTGTTGTACCCAGCTTTTTTTGCCCCTCTTCGGCTGTCGGGTATAGCAACTTCCTATGATCCTCAAGCATACGCTCGAACTTAACTTTCTCTTTTTCACTTTCCCATTCTTGTTGTGCATCACGAATGGCATCACCAAGAGCATCACCGAGATCATCTTCTACCGCTACCTCTTCTTCATCTCCTCCATTGTAGTATCATCAAAGGCACCATACTGAGCAATAATGTCATCAATGTCTAAATTTTCTCCTTCACCTTCTTCTATCATGACCCCGCTTTCTCCATGCTTAGTCCAACATATATAGTTTGACATAAAATCTGACTTAAGCAAAAGTGAATGAAGACTCATTGAGCTTGAATATTTCTTTAAATTCTTACATAGGGCACATGGACAGCACATGAAACCATCCCGCTTATTTACCTCGGCCACACCTAAGAAATAGTGCAAGCCCTCAATAAAGTCTTAGGAGCGGCGATCGGCATTGTACATCTAATGGCGTGACATAATCTGTATTACACGACAAATTATGAAAACTTTGAACATAATTTAGTATTTTATTAGACAACATAAATGACACACACGGTTGATTAATTAACTAAGTCTGGCTACAACGTAAGCAATCCCAACTATCACTAAACAAACTAAAACTACAATGCACTTCAGTAACATAATTATTTCGTGATCGTACGCAACTAAAACAGACAAATCATTCTTCTGTTGAATATCAATAAGCTTCTCCTGCTGGCTCACTGCCTCATCAGCAGCAGCCGCTACCTTAAGCGCACCCAAATTCTGCACGTATGTAGCATAATCTTCCTCCCAGTACCAACCATCGCATCCATTGCCCTCCCACTGTAATTAAAGCCAAAAATATTTAGTCAAAAATATTCAAGAAAAGCAGGTCAATTAGCCATAAAAGATAAAATGCGTAAGAAACTCATATCGCGATCCGGGCACTTGTAGAAAACACGACCCTTGTTGGGTCCCTGTCTCTTGACTCGGTACTCCATCATAATCTTCTGCTTACACTTGCCGCAGATAATGAGAGGGAGTTCCGGCCTCAGTCGTTTCGCAACCGAACAAGAGGCCGATGATCCGGTACCAGTTGTCATCTACTTTCTATACTTATTTTTGCAAACTAGTGTAAATTTTATATTTTCTAAAATGATATATTTAAATAAAACTAGTACGGATTTCACATATTTCAATAAATAACCATCCGTACTAGTTGACCTTGCTTACGTGATCATCTCGGCCAGCATTTCTCCACCGGACGGCACCGTACTTGGCCAAGGAAGAGCTCCGATTCTACGAGAAAGGGAACACGGTCTTCCACGACCGTTGCCGCTCTCCCTCGTAGCATCAAAGTTCCTCCTTGACGTCCGTTACCGCTCGGCAGAGAACATGTTGGCCGAGCTGAACACGGTCCGCAAGTTCAACTAGTACGAATTTTCTATAATTTTCTAACTATTTACTAAGTTTTTCATTTCATGGAAAATTTAATTCTAAAAAAGGCATGATTTCTAAGTAGTTCATTTCATGGAAAAAATAATTCTAAGTGACCTGCTCGATATCGGCGAGCTCGCGGACGTTTAGGTTGCCGAGGATAGTAACATTTGTAGATGACATTTGTAGGTCTGAAGTTATCAAATATCTATCAAATTATAGCTCAAAAACATGTTTCAATAAATATCCATCCGTACTAGTTGACCTTGCTTACGTGATCAACTCGGCGAGCATTTCTCCACCGGACGGCACCATACTAGGCCAAGGAAGAGCTCCGATTCTACGAGAAAGGGAACACGGTCTTCCACGACCGTTGCCGCTCTCCCTCGTAGAATCAAAGCTCCTCCTTGACGTCCGTTACCGCTCGGCAGAGAACATGCTCGCCGATTTGAACACGGTCCGCAAGTTCAACTAGTACGGATTTTCTACAATTTTCTAAGTTTACATATAAAATCATAATAAAGTCCAACATATAAAGTTACACATGCATCTACATCGCAAAATGAGATAAGCTACTGATAAAACATAAGAGGATTAAGTTTGTTACCTCCAAAATCGAAGAGCAACACCAATGGAGGGGGAGGGAGCAAGAACAACAGCAAGCTGAAAAACAGAGGCAGTGAGTTTGAATGGAATGGCTCGGGCTCGGGGAGGAAGAAATGAGCTGAATTATAGACCGAGATTATTAGTCCCGGTTAGGGGTCCAAACCGGGACTAAAGATTAATCTTTATTCCCGGGGCATCACCCAAACTGGGACTAAAAGCTTTAGTCCCGGCTGGTATTATCAGCCGGGACTAAAGGTTACCTTTAGTCCCGGTTGGTAATACCAGCCGGGACTAAAGGCCCCTGCCCCGCGGACGACTGTTGGGCAGGGACCTTTAGTCCCGGTTGGTATTACCAACCGGGACTAAAGGGTCCTTTAATCCCGGGGGCAAAAAATACCGAGGCTAATGCCAAATTAAGACATCGTTCTAAAGTCTGTTCTCTAGTGGTGGGGGATGCGACAAAACCAAGCCTCACAAGTGTTCTTGGGGACGGGACGGGATGGGGAGGCATTTCCCAATCGGAAAATTTTCGTTGACATTCCTACTCATGCAACAAAAATTGGTCTTGACTCTAGAAAAGGGTTTCCAACCGGTTGTAAGGCCGTAATCGGCCATAGAAACTTTGGTTCAGTTTTGTGTGTGTGTGTGTGTGTTGTAATAGTTCACAACGATAACATACCATTTACTTCATGTTTGGTTTGGCTTTGACGTAATCGATAGTCGAGGGAACTGATACACCCGTGTGCAAAGTCTTTACCACTCACCTCCCGACGGTATCTGTTAGGCCAGCCATACACACAACAACTAAACAAATAGTGTTGTTGTCAAAAAAAAAATAGTGTTTCCCATTAAATCCTAATAGATAGCACCAGGGTTCAAAATTTCGGCGAAATTTCACGAAATTCGGTAATTTCGGTGGTGGCCGAAAGAAAAATCCGAAATTTTGTAATACACTAATACATGTGTTATATAACTTTAGACTCAATTTTTTATTGTTTATATTGCATATTTTTGTATTCAATAGATGTGTAGTCATAAATCATACTAATATTTGTTTAGATTTAAATGTTTTTTAGAAAAAGCATACTTCATGTGCTGGTCTCTAAAAAAAAATTCGCCGAAATTTCGGCCGAATTTCGTGAAATTCGGTAGTTTCGGTGGTGGACGAAATTTTTGCAATACCGAAATTGAAACCCCTGGATAGCACCGGTAAATGATTCCATTATCAGCCATTCTTTTCACTGAACCAAACAACACCTAAATGCACATAGGGGGAAGGCGCTCACGGGCGTCTAGTCGGCACTCGGCACTCGGCACTCGGCACCGGGTGACGTTATGGAGCCTGCTGAATTGCAGGGTTGAATAGCCTCGGTAAGGGTTGAGCAAAGGCATGTCCCTGGAATTGGATTTGCACTTGACGAAAAGTCGATTCCCATCTGCTTTACGCTTAGAAGCACCGAATTTCAAAGGCATACGCATGATAGTATGGAACCTGAACATTAACACTGTTATTTGTACTACACTGGAGACACCCGCGCAAACAAAATCAGTACGTACATGCTTATTGCACATAATAAAAAAAACCAAATCACGTGGACACCCATTAGCACGTAAACTAGAATAAAAAACACCTAGCAACCAACACACATGACAAAGTACGTAACATTAGCCCAAGTTCATTACTGCGTGACAGCCACTCAGAACTCCGCCGCCGCCGCCGGCAAGTACATGGCGCGGTCCGTGACAGCGTCGGAGGTCAACGAGGACGAAGACGACGACATGGCGGAGTTGACCATATTCAGTATGCTGCTCCAGTAGCCCTTGTCCTCTTCCTCCTGCTGCTCGCTGACGCTGACGCTGGCGTCCGTCGACGAGGCCGTGAACCTCTGCTGCTCCGCGGCGGCGACAGAACAGTCGAGAAGGACGCCGGCAAGGACGAAGCCCGGCGCGGCGGCGTCGCCGACGAAGCGCTGCTGCTGCTGCTCACCGAACGCCTCCCCGTAAGAGCGCGGCGGTGTCGTCAGGGCGTGGCGCGGCGTGCCGTGGGTGTCGTGCGGCGCGTTGGCGAACTGCAGCGCGCTCTCGGAGAAGCTCAGAGTCGACGTCGGCGACTCGAGCCCGCTAAACGGCGGCCCAGGCCCTGGCGCGGGCGCGGGCGCTGGCGGCGGCGAGACGAGGGCGCGCAGCTTGGCCTCGCGCGCCAGGCGCGCCTCCGCCTCGAGGCGCGCGCTCTCCCACTGCGCCGTGTGGCTGAGGTGCGCGGCGGCCCTGTAGCGCGCGCCGGTGTTGTTGCCAGCGCCGGCGCCCGAGGAGGCCCCCGCCGCGTCGGCGCGGGGCTTGTGCGTGACAGGGTCGATGCCCATCTTGGCGAGCCGCTTCTTGAGGTGCGTGTTCCAGTAGTTCTTGATCTCGTTGTCCGTGCGCTTGGGCAGGTGCGTCGCGATCGACGACCACCTGCGGATTGCACGCGGGCATGTCAGTCATTTTTTTTCATCTGATGAAGCATTGCAATGGGTCTGTTTGGTTTCTACGGGATCTCTTAAAATTCATGTCACATCAAATATTTGAACACATGCATGTGATATTAAATATAGATTAATTATGAAACTAATTGCATAACTTGCGACTAATTTACGATACGAATTTTTTAAGCCTGATTAGTTCATGATTTGATAACGTAGTGCTACAGTAAACGTGTGCTAATGATGGATTAGTTATGCTTAAAAAAATCATCTCGCACATTAGCCCCCATCTATGTAATTAGTTTTATAATTAATCTATATTTAATACTCCTTATTAGTATCTAAACATTCGACGTAACATGAATTTTAAGAACGACTAAAGAACCAAATACCTCTAATGTTACTAGTAACTCGAACAGTAAAAATGGTTTGGCGTAAATGATTAGAGGCGGGTGTGGTGCGAATGAAGGGGGCATTGAAGGAGCTCGTGGCGGAGTAGAGGAGCAGGACGGACAGACAGGCCGGGATGGCAGGAATGCTGGGGCGTGCCATTGGCAAGGTCAACATGGCAGGGCAGGGCCAGGGCGACACGACAAGCGGGCGGTGAGCCGGTGACCATGGTCCAACGCCCGCCCTGACATGGATGGCGAGGCACAGCGAGGCAAGCGGGCTCGCCAACATTGATGACAAACGTGACTAACCAAAGCAAAATAAACCGGGTCGTGCAAGTACTATTTTTGCTACACATCAGTTTCACCACGTTCTTACTACAGGAAAAGAGGTGCAGGACGGAAAGCTTCTGTGTGCCGTCGTCGCAAGCAAATGGATCAAGTGCACGATGGTGATGATCACCTGTTGCCGAGGAGAGCGTGGAGCTGGATGATGGTCTGCTCCTCCTGCAGCGTGAACTTGCCCCGCTTGATGTCCGGCCGCAGGTAGTTGGTCCACCGGAGCCGGCAGCTCTTGCCGCACCGCCGCAGCCCTGCAGACGACGGCAGACGCGACACCATGCATGCATGAGCACACTGCATGCTCGATCGCAAAACGAATGAATGATGAAAAATGGAAACGAAGAACGTCGTGAGAGAGCTAGCTCCGTCCGTCCTCACCGGCCTTGGCCGGCAGCGAGCGCCAGCAGCCGTGGCCGTGCTGCTCGATGAAGGCGAGCAGCTTCTGGTCCTCCTCCGGCGTCCACGGCCCCTTCTTCAGCCCGGCCTCCTTCTCGCAGCACGGCGACCGCCCCATCCCGGCCAGACGCGACGCGATCACAGGAGGAGAAGGATCGATCGGTGAAAAGCCTAAGCACGACGCAGCTCGGCCAGAGCTGCTCTGGCGACAGGGAATGAAGTGACTAGTCGGCAAGTGACCCGGTCGGTGTCGCTAGCAAGCGGCATAAATAGAGCGGGGGCGTGCACGGTGCACGTTGGTGCCCTGGGCGACTGGCGTACGTGTACGTGCTGCCGAGTACCCAGTGCTGACTGACTGACTGCCCAGTGCACCAGCGCCGGGTGGGAGGGAGAATCTTCCTGGCTTTCCGTGCGGCCACGCCCAGGGGTGGTGGCCCAGCCGTCAGGCGCACCTGACCTCGCCGTTCCCATCAGTACTCGTCATGCGCGCCGCATGTGCGCCACCGTTAGGCGCGGAAGAAGGCGGCCGACCGGGCCGGGCTCCAGCAAACGAACCAAAGGTACGTGTACGTCCCCCGGACGAGGGCGACAGCGGTTGGTGCGCGGCCGGCTTGGTTCGCCGCGGGCTACGGGAGCGCGCGCCGCCGCCTCCGATCCCTCCCGCTTGGCGGCTACCCGGCAGCCGCGTCGTCGTCGTCGTACCGAGCGAATGGGACGGCCGAGCTGCGTATTCATGCGCTTAAACTCGTGCCTCGGCCGTGCCACATTCCCCGTCTCCTCCTGGCCGTAGGCCGCCGTGCTGTGTGCTACAGCCTACCGCCCGGTGTCTCTGGCCTCGGATCCGAGTTCTTACCATAGCACCCAAGCAAACGTTTTAATTTTTCCTGGCGGTACGAATCTGGATGCATGTTTGACTGCATGCGCGAGCTCTGCTGCTCGTTCTCGGTGCCACGGCACGGCACAGCACTGGCAGTGGCAGGCGGCAGCGTCCTGCTGTTTCTGGCGGAGCGCACTGGCCGGCCCGGGGCCCGGCCCTACACTGCGACGCATGGTATGCCCTGTTCTGGGCGGGGAGTTATGGCGAAGCCGATTGCCGCTTGCAGGTGAAAAGGACGTGCGCCGTGTCGCTGCGCAATTGACTCTTGGCATTTTCAGCAACTCGTTTTTACTTCTGCTCCTCAGTTTTTGAAGAGATAAGTGCGATGCACTGAGGGATGTCAGTTGCCGCGTACCCCTCTCTGAATTCTGAAAGCATTTTCAGTAACTCGTTTTACTCTGAGCAGAACCATGCAGAGGGAGGCCTCTGTGAAGAAATATGTCCAGTAACATTACACTCGAGTCATGGTAGGAACAGTGGATCAGTTAGGCCATTAATTGTACGGTTTCCATGGCAAATTGCCACGGGACCACCCTGTCAAGTGTAAGTTGTAACCAGATCTGTCCACAGACCCCATGTGCATCCTAGCCAAGGAATGTCTCAACTTCATTTTGACAGTCAGGCCTTGTTTAGATGCCATCCAAATTTTAAGTTTTTTCACTCTCTCTCCATCACATTAATTTTTAGCCGCTTACATGGAGTATTAAATATAGGTAAAAAAAATAACTAATTACACAGTTTAGTTGGAAATCACGAGATGAATCTTTTGAGCCTAGTTGGTCCACGATTGGACAATATTTGCCAAATAAGACGAAAGTGGTATTATTCATCGGGTTAAAAAAAAAATTTGCAAAGTGAACAAGGCCTCAGTGTGGAAGACATGGCGGGTTTTTTTTTCCCCAATCCCTTCAGAATTCTACTCAGTGGTCAGCGGACAGCTAAACTTTGGTTCTTCATGAACGCATAAATGAAGATTAGTAAAAAGTTCTGCTCCAAAATTCCATGCACTTAGATGGAAAGAGGAACAAACTACTGTAACTGTCAGCCCGATGCCCTGATCATAAATGAGGCTTTTATATGTATGGCCCTGTTCGTTTGTCTGAATTCTAGAGGAATCTGGATGGTTTGGAGAAATGCTGGATGAATTTGTGAGAGAAATATACTGTTCTGGATGAAAAAAATAAGCAGATCAAAGCCGGGTTTAAGGGCATGCGAACGGGGCCATGTCATTAAAAAAGTTTGTAATTAAGCATGAGCCATTAAAAAAATTGACTGCACACGAGTGTCATCGTTCTGAACTTCTTTGTTCTTCAAGGCATTTCATCGGTGTTCTGTTCGTTTTTTACTGTTACATGTGGGTCCGGTCAGTATAAACGTCCAAAATACCTCTCTCGTCCTATCCTCTTGCTTCTTTAGTCCACACCGCTCGCGTCCGAGGCCGGTAGAGCTCAAGCTCGCACTCGCGCTTGCGGCCGGCAGAGCCTGCTCGGCGGAGCTCCCGCCAGCGCTCGCGTCTGCGGTCGGCGGAGCTCGCGCTCGAGCTCGCGGCTGCCATCCCCTCCGTCAGCGGCGGCGGCGGCGTCCACGCTTGGCCTCGCGCTCGCGGCCGCCTATCCCCTCCGGCAGCGGCAGCGTCGTCCACGCTTGGCCTCGCGCTCGCGCTCGCGACCACCTATCCCCTCCGACAGCGGCAGCGTCGTCCACGCCTGGCCTCGCGCTCGCGTTCGCGGCCGCCATCCCCTCCTGCAGCGGCGGCCTCGTCCACGCCCGGCTTCCCCTCGCGCTTGAGGGCCGACAGAGCCCTGCTCGGCGGAGCTTGCGCCCGCGCTCGCGTCCGCGGCCGGCGGAGCTCGCGGCCGCCATCCCCTCCGTCAGCACTCGTGCTCACGGGCGTGGGCGTGCTCGCCGCGCTAAGCCGCCGCGCGCTCCGTGCCCGAGCGAGGCGCAAGCGCGCCTCCCGCGCTGCCGCGGCCAAGAAGAAGGAGATGGCGGTGCTGCGAATGGTGGCCGCCGCCGTTGGCGGCATCGCCGTGTTCAGGGGGCAGCTCCACTCCGACCACAGCGCCACCTCATCCAGGCTAACGCGCGAGCTCGCGGCCGCGGTGACCGCCTCGGCGCCGCTGCTCCGCGCGGCCGCCCAGCCTAGCCCCAGCCGCCTCGAGCACGGGCGCGGGGGAGCTCCGCCCCGGCCGTCGCGGGCGCGCACGGGTGAGCTCGGCCCCGGCCAGCCGCCGCGGGCGCGGGCGCGCGCGAGCTCTGCCCCGGCCGCACGCACGAGAAGAGAGATCGAGTTTGAGAGAGAGGATAGGGATGAGAGGGGTATTATGGACGTTTTGACTGACCTGGCCCACTTGTCAGGACTCCCAAATGATGAAAAAAGAACAAAACACCTACGGAAATAACTTGGAGATCGAAGAAGTTCAGAACGATGGCACTCGTGTACGGTTAATTTTTTAAGTGACTCATACATAATTTTTTAAGTGACTCATACATAATTACAAACTTTTTAATAGCATACACATAAAAGCCTCGTCATAAATTGAGTTGCACCTAGGCATCGATGGGCGATGGCGACGAAGCCGACCGCCCCGGTCAGCATCACGCCGTCTGTGAGTGAGAGAAGGACGTCACCGGCCACCCGATCAGGAGGCGGGCGCTCCTCGGATGCTCGTAGGCGCTCTGTGCACCCTGCACGCTGCACGCACGCTGTTCAGAAGTTGCAAGAGATCAGCCCACCACCACACATACCACAAGCTCATTTTGGAACATTCTCGCTCTTATGCTGCTGGCATATCTGAAAACCAGGAACAACACGGTCTTTCGGGGTGATCGGAGCTTTGGCAGCGTGCAAGACGGAGGCAAACCTGTGGTGAGTCCGTCTATCGAGAAAAGATAGGCAGACAACAGATGCTTGGTGCTCTATCCTTACTGCCGCAATGTAAATCCAAACTAGTAAGTTCGGCGTCACCAATGATGACCCCGATCTAAATGTCAAACCCTTTGACGTCGAGATTGGTAAGGTCGGCGCCACCAACGATGACGCCGAGTTAAGGTTTTAAATTTTGAAAGCATACCTTTAGAGGCATATTTATGAAAAACTAAAAAAAAAAAGGACAAAAAAACGAAAAAGACGGGATGACTGGTGACCCACTGACACGGTCAATGCATGTGGTCGTAGTAACAGCAGCGTGGACCGACACGCGTGCATTTATGGGCCGTAAGAACTGGAACGGCACTACTGGCTACTGTAGTATTATACATGGGAGAAGCGAGAGAAGCAGAGCTTTTTTGTGCCCTGGTAAGAAAAATGAGCACAGCACATGCAGACTGCACAGCCGTGCTGCTCTGGTAGGAAATGAGGCTGCATGATCCTATTTATTTCGGGGGAAACCAGCAGCGGTCCAGCGATTGCTTTTTGGATGAGTGAACTCCTTTTCTGTTATCGCCCTCCAGTCAGCGTTGAGAACAGCTTTGCACGGTTATCTGCAGTGTTCTTTCATCTTGCCTCTGTGTTCACTGTTGAGTGAAATTACTTCCACATTTTTTGTTGGGGTACGGTTTGACCACTCAACCGTTCACGCTCCAGGTGTTAATTAATATGGTAGTACACGGTGAACTGCGTAGTTGGGTTTCCAGACAATCGTTCTTGCGGATGAAACAAGCCCTCGTCTTTCCTTGCTGCAGGGTTTCATTTTCCAACAGCAGGTTCCTGGGCCAAAAAGTTAGTCCCATGCCTGATGTGACACTGCCAAACTATCGGTACTTTATAGTAATAAAAGTACGTGTAAACAAATCCTACCAACCGTGGTGCACTTGCCGCACCGCAAGCAAGAGATGTTCAGTGGGATTTTGAACTGAGAGTCTGCAAATTTCAGCCACGCCACGTATATATCATCATCATTCATTAATTTCTGAATCCAGGACAGTGAAGGGCCCAATAAAAGCAGGAGCCCCGGTCGTTCGCTCCACCCAATTTCAGAATGCAGAGTTTTCAGACCGCATGTATGGGTCGACTGCTAGTTGCGATAGCTCGCGCCCGCGTTCGTACGCGCGAGGCGCGGGCGGCGGAGGAGCCGCGCGAACGGGCCGAATAGACGGCGCAACCACCGGGAGACAGGGACACGTGGTTCCTTCAATAGGGGACGCGAGGACATGTCCGCCCGCCTTCTGTCGAGGGATAAAAACGGATCAGATATGGATGGAGATATTATATTTGTTTTTATATTTCTGTTCGGATTCGAATTTGATGAAACCGGATTGGATATGGATGGAGATATTATATTTGTTTTTATATTTCTGTTCGGATTCGAATTCGAATATGGATAGTGTCAACTATGTCGGATAGGATACGATTGGATATCGACATTATAAATATATGATTTGAGTATTCGGATACGGATACGGTATCGAATATTGGATATCCGGACTCAGATACGGACAAATCTCAACCTCTCTAAACGAATTCGATTTCGAATACGTATCCATACCATTTTCATCCCTATTTCTATCGCTGAGATTATTCCCTGACCTGAAGCCCGTCCGTATGACGGCCATCCGCAGGACCGCAGCACGCGTGCGAGTGCGATCCTCGTGCTCGCGCGGCGCGACCAGACAGGGCCTCGCGGCCTCGGCGGCCACCGGACGGCCCGGCCCGCGCTGGTTTTTTCTGCTCGCGTATAATCGCGTGTGCAGTGCAATGAAGGCACCGCGCGCGGCTCTACCGCTACCGCGGCTAGCTACGGAGTAGGTTAGCTGAGCGACCGTGCTGCGGGCACGCGATTGGATGGATGGGTCGTGTTAGCCGGCGGGTTATTAGATCGGATGGTACCGCGTGATTACGCCGTGACAATGCTGCTACGGTTCCGATCGCCGGCCGGGACACCCGTAATTATAGCCGTCGATGCGGAGTGTCTGCTTGTACAGCGTCGATTCGACGGATCGGGTCGGGCATTCATGAGCACGCTGCATTTGCTCGCTTTGTTGATCGCGCGTCGCTGTAAGCCGCCGCAGAACAAACCGTCACCAACGTAGGTACGTAGGACAAGGTACCACACCGCTACGTACTTCACAAAACATCAGCATGGAAGCAGATTGGGACTTGCGGCTTAATTAGTAGTATCATTAGCTAAGACCCAGCACTAAAACGGCACCAACGTACCTACGTGCGTACTACTCCCTCCGTCTTAAATTATAAGAACTAAAACACATCTAAATTTTAATCATATTTATATAATAAAATAAGGGTCTGCCTAATGAAGCCTCGGGTGATTTACACCCTCCTGTCACGAGTGACAGAACAACTTAAATCACTCGAATTTACCAAACAAAACAAATCTAGGCTTTCTGTCACTCGATTTTCATAACCACAAGATCAAAATCCAACGAACCAAATAAAAGAAATAAAAAACATAGTGAAAAAACAAAGAAAAAATAGAAATTAATCCGGTCCTTTGTATGAAATGCAAATTAGAAGAGAATCAAAGCAAAACAAAGAAAAAAGACAGATTTAACAGATCAGTTCTATGAAAGACAAATTAGAAGAAGATCAAATCAAAAAATAAAGAAAAAAGATAGATTTAACAGATCAGTTCTATGAATGGCAAATTAGAAGAAGAACAAAGAAAAAAAAAAGGCAGATTTAACAGATCAGTTCTATGAAAGGCAAATTAGAAGAAGATCAAAGCAATAAATCATATAGACAAAAAAAGAGCAAAAAAAAAAAAGATCGCATAACTGTTCAAGTAATCCAAATCACCATTCTCATTAAAAAAATTAATTTACACCAATTAAACATAAAACTTACACCAAAATAGGAATAGTAAAATATGTTACAATGAAGTGTAATCTGTAACTACTAACCAAGGGATGAATTTGTACAAGGTTGCAGCGGCGGTCGGTCGGCCCGAGCTGTGACGCGGCCGTGTCGGCAGCGGATGGGTGGGGAGGCAGAAGTAAGCAGGGGCACGGCGCGGCGGCTCGGACACTCGGTGCCTGGTCGACAATGACGCCGGGATGGCAGGGCTGAGGGGCACGCGGTGCGGGCGCGCCGGGGTGCAGGGTCGCATGCGCGGCGGGATGCGGTGGCGCGGGCACCGGGGTAGGGTCGGAGAAGGAAGAAAGAGAAGGTCGCTGGGGCAGGGTCAAAGAAAGAGAAGGTTGCCGGACAGGGTTGGAGGCAAGGAAGAAAGAGAAGAGCGGGAGAAGAAAGCTGCAAGGAGGAAAGCATGTATACTCCGAGTATTTTACATGCTTCCAACCAAATGAAGTGAGGTGCAGGGGTGTTATGGTAGAACCATCCTAAATAGCACGCTTCCGGAGGCGCTCGTCTTTCACCAGACACTGAGTACCCCGAAAGCTGGCTACATCGGATGGTTTCGTCGAGCACACCCTAAGGGAGAACTCGAATAATCTATGTTTTTTCTCCAGGATCCAATAATGAGAACGAGTTTACGATACTTAGTCCATTTCATACAACAAGAGTTCTCATAAATACATTATTATAATACCAAGTTCAGAGTGCGGAATTTAAACAACGGAATTGAAATAGACTTCTAATGATAAGATACAAGGATCCATCTGTGCCCACCAGAAGAATCCTCCACTCAACAGCTATTCCTCAAGTTGCACCTGCAACAGGGGTAAATAAACCATGAGTACATAATGTACTCGTAAGACTTACCTGACTAGTGGGAATAATTTCTCGACTCCAAAGGATATGATAAGCTTTATAGTTTGTTGGGTTTCCTTTTTGCAAAAAGCAACACTAGTAGTGAATCTTTATGTATGTGTTTTATTAGCAGTCATGATTAGTTCATTAGCTAACCATTCTATGTAAGCACATCTTCTACTTTCAAGCAAGAGTTGAGCAATTAGATCCATTTCACCACATTTTATCTTCTAGTTCTTACTACGGTGCTAGATCGTAGACAAGTCGTATCATATTACATGGCGATTCGTGAATTAATCTAGCCCAGCTGGATTGCTGCTTGGCTATGTGTTGTGTGTCGAAAACGATCGATCAAAAGTTGATCCCCTAAGTGGGGTGCCCTACCCTCCCTTTTATAGACCAAGGGGGAGCAGGGATTACAGATAGGAGAAAGAGGAAAAAACCAAAGGTAGAGAAGGTCCTTCGGGGGAGTCGGGTCTTCCTTTTCTCGTGTGCCTGCCCTGCTAACATGGCAGACCGTGTCAGGGATGGTGTGTTTGCTGATCCTTATGGGGCCATGCCCTAGCCTCTATCAGCAAGTGGGTGTGTCCCATCCTATGTCGACGGATGGTACGGCGTGTCAGAGGGTCAAGCTACGGCCCTTCGGGGAGTAGACGAGGAAGTGACCCTATGTCCGTCACTTTAGGTGATGTGAATTATGTCTTGGAACATAGTGGTTGTCGCATGCTTATGTTAGTATCCACGTTCGAGGGCTAATGGCGGCGCCTAAACACTGTGGGACAAAAGTCGGTGCCTACAACACTGTTTAGGCAATGTTAGGTCGGAAAGGCTTAAAGCGCCTGTCCCATCGTATCCTGGCGGTGCCTTTCTGTAGGCGTACAGGGCATGGCCCTCGATATTGCGGTTGACTCAAATGTCCTATCGTACCATGTGCTCATCTTTATGAAGGATCAGAGTGCAGTCGTCTAGCGAGGAAGAGCTAGCCCTCGGTCGTCGAGCGAGGCAGAGCCTGCCCTCGGACGTTGGGTGAGGTGGGGCTAGCTGAAAGCTCTAGTTTGGTTTTGGTGAATTGATGAAATCCTAAGTGCTAACCTAGTTTATCAAGTGATCATGAGATAGGTAGCACACTTCAAGTGGAGAAGCTAATGAAGATCATAACATGACAATGGTGATGGCATGGCGATGATCAAGGGCTTAAACTTGAAAAGAAGAAAGAGAAAAACAAAAAGCTCAAGGCAAAGATATAACTTGTAGGAGCTATTTTGTTTTGGTGATCAAGACACTTAGAGAGTGTGATCATATTTAGGTTTGATAGCCGTACTATTAAGAGGGGTGAAACTCGTATCAGAATGCGGTTATCAAAGTGCCACTAGATGCTCTAACTCATTGCATACGCATTTAAGATCTAGTGGAGTGCTAACACCCTTGAAAATGGTTGTGAAAATATGCTAACACATGTGCACAAGGTGATACACTTGGTGGTTGGCACATTTGAGCAAGGGTGGAGAAGTTAGAAGTGAAATGGAGTTGGTCGAAATGACGCTGGCATCGGTCAACTGACCAGACGCTGGGTCACTCTACGACCGGACACTGAAGGGCTACGTCCGGTCGTGTTGTCGATCGGCACAGCGATTAGGGTTAAGCATCGGACGCTGGGCTGTGTCCGGTCAAGCATGACCGGACGCGTCCAGTCGGCAAAAACATGTTTTGGACCCTTACTATAAACGACTGGACGCTGGGGGTCCAGCGTCCGGTCAGCTCTGTCGGAGTGTCCGGTCAACATGTCAACCGTTGAGATCAAACATTCACTATTGAACGCAGGAGACACGCGGACGCCATCGGGCGACCAGACGCTGAGGAGCAGCGTCCGGTCAGTTGGACCGAAGCGTCCCGTCTGCCCGTGTTATGCCCAGTGAAGGGGTATAACGGCTCTATTTCATGGGAGCTTCTATTTAAGCCCCATGGCCGGCTGTAGCTCACATCTTTGACCATTTTCATTGACATAGCAACCTTGTGAGCCTAGCCAAAGTCCTCCCACTCATCTCCATCATTGATTCATCATCATAGTGAGATTGGGAGTGATCCAAGTGCATTGCTTGAGTGATTGCATCTAGAGGCACTTGGTGTTCGTGTTTCACTATGGATTTCGCTTGTTACTCTTGGTGGTTGCCGCCACCTAGACGGCTTGGAGCAGCGAGGATCATCGAGCGAAGGTGGTGATTATCTCTGGCTCCGATCGTGGTGATTGTGAGGGGTTCTTGACCTTTCCCCGGTGGAGAGCCAAAAGGTGCTCTAGTGGATTGCTCGTGGCTTGTGTGATCCTCATCTTGTGTTGGTTGTGCGGCACCCTATTGAGGGTTTGGCGTGTGAAGCCAATTAGCGCGTGAACCTCCAAGTGAGTGAATCGCCACAACAAAGACTAGCTTGCCGGCAAGAAAGTGAACCTCAGTAAAAAATCATTGTGTTCATCATTGATTCCGAGGTGATTGGTCTTCATTGTTATTCATCCTTGTAATTGATTGGTTTATCCATCTACACGGCGGTATAACCTTTTTGATCACTATCTTTACTTTACCGTAAACTAGTTGACAAGCTCTTTAGTGTAGTTAGTTGTGAGAGCTTGCTTGCTTGGTTAGTATGGCTCTTTAGTTAGCCTTTGAGAGCACACTAACATAGAGCAGTGTCATAGCTATTGTGTGAATATATACTATCTAAACTAGAATTGTGGTAGGTGGCTTGCATTTTGAGTAGGCTAGCGCAACACTTGCTTCGCCTCATAATAGTCTAACCATTTTGTTAAGTGTTGTTGTAGAAATTTTTATTAGGCTATTCACCCCCCTCTAACCATTAGGACCTTTCAAGTGGTATCGGAGCCGAGGTCACCGTTATTTGAGGCTTAACAACCTTCGGTGTTAAAATGGCTCAAATCAACAACACCAAGAAGTCACCCCAATTTGATGGCTCCAACTATCCCTATTGGAAGGCCAAGATGACAACTTATATCAAGTCAATAAATAGGAAGGTTTGGAAGGTGGTAGAAACAAAAATTGAGATTGAAGATCCGGAGAGTCCCACCACGGCCGAAGAAGTACCTCTCCAAAACAATGACATTGCTCTAAGTGCTATTTATGATGCAATTGATGAAAGAATATTTGAGCAAGTCAAAAATATTGAGATGGCTCATGAGGCATGGAAGAAGTTGGAAGAATCATTTGAGGGCACTCAAGCCGTGAAGGGTGCAAAGGCTTACATTCTCAAAGAAAAGTTTGAAAGCTTCAAGATGAAGGAGATGAGAGTGTGCTAGAGATGTTCCATAGGCTTCAAGTGCTTGTCAATGATCTCAAAGCACTTGGAGAAGAGGTGAAGGACAAGGACTTCCCCCACAAATTCTTGAGATGCTTGCCTTCAAGATTTGGTACATTGGTCACCATTCTAGTGAGAAGCGGTTTGGACACCATGACACTAAATCAAGTGTTGGGAGATATAATGACCGATGATACATATAGAGATGATGATGAGAAGGAAGAAAAGAAAGAGAAGAAAGACGAGAAGAAGGATGAGAAGAAGAAGAGCGTGGCATTCAAAGCCACATCATCCAAGGGCAAAGCTAAGCAAGAAACATCAAGTGAAGAAGATGAATCTTGGGATGATGATGATGATGAGAAGATGGCTCTCTTTGTCAAGAGATTTGGCAAGTTCATGGTGAAGAAGGGCTACCATGCTAGAAGAAAGAAGTCTTCATCCAAGAACAAAGAAAAGTCAAGAAGGTGCTTCAAGTGTGGAAGCAAAGATCATCTTGTTGCTCAATGCCCATACAATAGCGACAATGATGATGATAATAAGAAGAACAAGAAGAAGGACAAGAAGGAAAAGAAAGAGAAGAAGGACAAGATGGCCTTCAAAAAGAAGAAGGGTGGTTCATATGTAGTCACTTGGGATAGTGATGCTTCCACAAGTGATGATGATGATGATAGTGATGATCACAAGACCACCAAGAAGAAGGTTCTTGCAAGCATTGCCATAAATGAGAAGCCTTTTCTCTTCGAATCTTCATCATGCTTCATGGCTAAGGCCACTAAGGTACAATCTTATGATGATGAAAGTGATGAAGAACATGTTGATGATAATGAACATGAAAATAAAAATGATAGTGATAGTGATGATGATAAACCTACTAAGGACAAATTATTTGACATGCTAGAAGATGCTAAGGAACACTTTGACATTAAGAGAAAGGAATGCAAGAGCTTGAATAAGGAGGTAAAAGCCCTTAAGCAAGCCCTTGATGAGCTCAAGGCAACTCATGAGAGGCTAGAGGAAGCCCATGAGAAGCTTGAAAAGGCTCATTCCACTTTGCTTAATGAACAAGATAAAAAGAAGCATGTTGAAACTTGTGGTGTAAGTTTAACTTGTGATTTAATTAATGCATCACTATCTATGCCTATCATTGTTGCTTCTACTAACCTTTCTTGTAGCACTTCCACTCCTACCTCATCTAGTAGTGATGGTCTCACTTGTGATGCCTCACTAGTGGTTGAGAATGAGAACCTCAAGAAGGAGGTCACTAAGCTCACTCACACCTTAGCTAAAGCTTATGGTGGTGAGGACCGCTTGCTTATGTGCTTGGGTAGCCAAAGAGCTTCTCTCTACAAAGAGGGATTGGGCTATACCCCTAAGAAAGGCAAGGCGGCCTTTGCTCCTCACAAGACTAGTTTTGTGAAGAACAATGGTCGGTATTGCACTAGTTGTAAGCAAGTGGGTCATAAAGAGCAAGAATACAAAAACAAGAGTAAAAATGCTAATGTATTCTCCATTAAGCTTGATTCATGCTATATGCTTACTAGGGGTACAAATGATGTAAAGGCTAAGTTCGTTGGTAAACCATGGATGGGCTCAAAGAAGAAAGCCATTTAGGTACCAAAGAGCCTAGTGACTAACCTTCGAGGACTCAAGCAAGTTTAGGTACCTAAAAAGAATTGATCTTCTTTTATAGGTTAATTATAAAGCCGGAGGAAGGCATTAGTTTCTTGATAGTGGATGCACTCAACACATGACCGGTGATGCAAGAATGTTCAACTCAATCAACACCAATGGCAATGATGGTTATGATAGTATCACATTTGGTGACAATAGCAAAGGCAAGGTCAAAGGGCTTGGTAAGATTGCAATATCCAATGACATGATCATATCCAATGTGTTGCTAGTAGAGAGCTTGAACTTCAATTTGCTATCCGTGGCACAATTATGTGATCTTGGATTCAAATACATATTTGGGGTAGATGATGTAGAGATCATAAGTGTAGATGGCTCTAACTTGATCTTCAAAGGCTTTAGATATGAGAATCTATACTTGGTTGATTTCAATGCTAGTGAAGCTAAATTATCTATATGCTTGTTCACTAAGTCTAGCATGGGTTGGTTATGGCATAGAAGGCTTGGTCATGTTGGAATGAAACAATTGAATAGATTGGTTAAGCATGACTTAGTTAAAGGCTTGAAAGATATTGTGTTTGAAAAGGATAAGCTTTATAGCTCTTGTCAAGCCGGCAAACAAGTTGGAAACACCCATCCTAAAAAAAGCATGATGAGCACTAGTAAAGCATTTGAGTTATTGCACATGGATTTGTTTGGGTCAACACAATACACTAGCATCGGTGGAAACAAATATGGATTTGTCATAGTGGATGATTACACTAGATACACTTAGGTATTCTTTCTAGTGGACAAAAGTGATGTGTTTACAACATTCAAATCATTTGTCAAGGGCATTCACAATGAGTTTAAAACAACCATCAAGAGAGTTAGAAGTGACAATGTTAGTGAGTTCAAGAACACTAGAATTGATGAGTTGTGTGATGAATTTGGAATTAGACATCAATTCTTGGCCAAGTACACACCTCAATCAAATGGCCTTGTTGAGAGGAAGAATAGAACACTTATTGATATAGCAAGGTCTATGCTTAGTGAGTATAATGTGAGTCAATCTTTTTGGGCCGAAGCCATCAACACTGCTTGCTATTGTAGCAACCACCTCTATTGTCACCGATTGAAAGAGAAGACACCATATAAGCTCTTGAATGGTAGAAAGCCCAACATTGCATATTTTCAGGTCTTTGGTTACAAATGCTATATCTTGAATAAAGGCACAAGATTGGGACAAGTTTGACAAGAAATGTGATGAAGGATTCCTACTTGGTTATTCCACTACAAGCAAAGCATATAGAGTTTGGAATTTGGATAGTGGTACTCTTGAGGAAGTTTATGATGTTGAATTTGATGAAACCAAGGGTTCACAAGTAGAGAATAAGAACTTGGAAGATGTTAGAGGCATCCAACTTTCAAATGCCACGAAGAACATGGATATTGGTGAATTGAGGCCTAGGCAAGTGAATGATGATGAAGATGATCAAGTGCAAGTGCTCTCTAACTCAAATGTGCAAGATGATACAAATAAAGTTAGTGCAAGTGACTCTCATGACAATGAACAAGATCAAGTGGCTAGTACATCATCTCAACCCAATGATCAAGCAAGTGCAAGCAATCAAGTTCTAATCCTCCAACCAACCAATGTTGCAAGAGATCATCCATTGGACACTGTCATTGGTGATATTTCAAGAGGTGTACAAACAAGATCAAGATTGACATCATTTTGTGAACACTTCTCATTTGTGTCATCCATTGAACCAAAGAAGATAGACGAAGCATTGAAGGATGTTGATTGGGTAAATGCTATGCATGAAGAGTTGAATAACTTCATAAGAAATCAAGTATGGGAGATGGTAGAGAGACCAAAGGGACACAATGTGATTAGAACCAAATGGGTCTTTAGAAATAAGCAAGATCAAGATGGGATAGTATTAAGGAACAAAGCAAGATTAGTAGCACAAGGCTATACACAAGTTGAAGGTCTTGACTTTGGAGAAACATATGCCCCGGTTGCTAGATTAGAAGCAATTATAATCTTGCTAGCCTATGCTTGTGCCCACAATATCAAGCTCTATCAAATGGATGTTAAGAGTGTATTTCTAAATGGCTACATCAATAAAGAAGTATATGTTGAGCAACCTCCCGGTTTTGAAGATGACAAGAAGCCCAACTATGTGTACAAGTTGAAGAAGGCATTGTATGGCTTGAAATAAGCACCTAGAGCATGGTATGAGAGATTGAGTGATTTTTTACTCTCTAAAGGGTTCACAATGGGCAAGGTTGACATCACTCTTTTTATCAAGAAGATTGGAAAAGATCTATTTGTATTGCAATTATATGTTGATGACATCATATTTGGATCAACCAATTAAGATTTTTGTGATGAGTTTGGTAAGATGATGGCTAATGAGTTTGAGATATTCATGATTGGAGAGTTGAGTTACTTTCTTAGTCTTCAAATCAAGCAATTGAAGAATGGTACATTTGTGAGTCATGGCAAGTACATCAAGGACATGATCATGAAGTTTGGCATGAGTGATAGCAAAGTCATTAGCACACCAATGGGAACCAATGACAACTTGGATAGTGATGCAAGTGGAAATATGGTAGATCAAAAGTTGTATCAGTCCATGATTGGAAGCCTACTCTATGTGACCGCATCAAGACCAGATGTCATGTTTAGTGTATGCATGTGTCCAAGATTTCAAGCCTCGCCAAGAGAAAGTCATTTGAAAGCTACAAAAAGGATATTGAGGTACTTGAAGCATACACCAAATGTTGGTTTGTGGTATCCCAAAGGAGCAAAGTTTGAGCTAGTTGGTTACTCTGACTCGGATTATGCGGGATGCAAGGTTGAAAGGAAGAGCACCTCGAGCACATGTCAATTGTTGGGAATATCACTTGTTTCATGGTCATCAAAGAAGCAAAATAGTGTTGCATTATCAACTGCCGAAGCCGAATACATATCCGCCGGTAGTTGTTGTGCACAAATACTTTGGATGAAGGCCACTTTGAGTGACTTTGGAATCAAGTTCAAGAAAGTGCCATTGCTATGTGACAATGAGAGTGAAATCAAGTTAACCAACAATCCGGTTCAACATGCAAGAACAAAGCACATTTATGTCCGCCACCATTTCATAAGAGATCACCAACAAAAAGGGGACATTTGCATTGAGAGTGTAGGCACCGAAGATCAACTTGCCAACATATTCACCAAGCCATTGGATGAGAAAAGGTTTTGCAAGCTAAGGAATGAGTTGAACATATTGGATTTCTCAAATATGTGTTGATGCACCCCCACTCATATGACATGCCTCTCCTTCAAGCAATCCAAGGTAAAAGTTGATTGGCATGGCATACATCCTTGATAAGGACATGTTTAATGCATCTAGTCATATTTTCAATCTTATTAGGACCTTTCAAGTGGTTCTATTTTATTAAGCTCATTCATGAAAATCAAATGATTTTGATGTCTATATGGTATCACTATTGCTTCTAAGTATTTAACTCAACATGGTACAAGATAATCCTTATTTGGAGGTGTGAAGAAGCTTGTCCTTGGATCAAACCGAGTTAAATATCTTTGGTAAATAATCTAGACTAGACCAAATTTGGGAAAATAATCCTCACCCCATTGATTGCCATTGATAATCTCGACCCTACAAGTAATACTATCTACATTTAAAACCTTTGTGGTCATTGATGACAAAGGGGGAGAGAAACAAAGATAGTAGCAAAGATAGTGAAAAAGGGGAAGAAATATCATAAAGGGAGTGAAACATAAAGATATCTTGATATATGACATAGGGGGAGAGATATGACAAAGAAAAGGGATCAATTAAAATTTTGAGCACACAAGTAGGGGGAGCAAGCTCATGAACTTGTACGGTGCATTTGAATGTGCATTTTATATGTTTGCTTGCATGGCATAAGTATTAAATTTAAACATCCATGCTTGTGTGATGAATGTTAGTTGTAAGATTGAATGATAAAATTAAATCACTAGATAACTTTCATTTCCAAGTAAGTCTTTACAAGTGGTATCTTTCCAAAGTATGTTTCCAAGTGATATTGAGCTAACCATGGTGCTAAGGATGGTATATTGGCCTAACCCTCGGGGGTCGGGTGAGGTGGAGCCCGCCCTTAGACGTCGAGCGAGGCAGAGCCTAGCCCTCGGGGGTCGGGCAAGGTGGAACCTGCCCTCGGACGGCAGGTGAGGCAGAGCCAGCCCATAGCCATCGAGCGAGGCAGAGTCTAGCCCTCGAGGGTCGGGCGAGGCAGAAGCAATCTTCCATCGTTCGGGCAAGAAGCGCAGTAGCGTTCTTGTCTGACCAAAAGTGTCAACGTTTGATGGTTATTAGTTCCACCTCATTAGGTACCCCGATATTAGGTCCCCGACACACACACATATATATATATATCCAGTGATCATTCAAAATAAGGGTTATGCACCAGGGCTTGCCTTGGACAGGTGGGGTGTCAGCTCAGTCAGTCAGTGGTGGCTCCGGGATGTCCTCCTGCATGAGGATCTTCTCCTCATACTCCTTGATCACCTCCTCAAACTCATGGTCTTCGATGGTCATGATCTCCGCCAACTCGTTCTCTACATGCATGCGATGATGATGCAACACTTAGTATTTTAGCAACAGCAGCTCCTAAATTAAGAATACACATGGTAAACTACTAAGCTAGCTCTAATGACTAAGATACTAAGATAACTATCATCTTCATCAAGTAAAGTGTTGAGTTCAACTAACAAACACCTAGCTTTACAAATGAAGAATATATCTTTATTTCTACTAATGATTTAATGTATATTTAAAACAAAAAGCATTTAACTACCCTTATGTTAAGTCTATTCTAAAGTTACAAAAATTACAGTGAGCACATAACAATATGATGAAGCTACTATAAAATTTTCAAAGCTACAGCTATCACCATATTGCCACAAAAATTCCTATAATATTTAACCTAATAATATTAAACACTCTCAAATGATTTAATTGTTCCTGGTATCAACAAATATATATATGAACTAAATACACCAATAGATGGAGCACAATTTTAGGAACTAAAAAAATTAGTTTCACAATTTTTGGATACCTACATGATTTTATATGATTTACTAAAGTTTAGCTCAGAAATATAAATTAAAAGCTATTTCTATTCTCCATGAAAAAGCTAAACTGATTTTGGCCCAACGCAGCCCACAGGCGAGGCGCGGCCCACACGTGGGGTGGCCCGCGACGAGGAAGCCCGTGCACCGGCACTCTTGCAAAAACGCCCATGGACTATGAGCAAAACAACCCGCAGTCCATGTTACTATTTCTATAGATAGCGACTTTTCAACGAAACCCTTGGATCTTTCTCCTCATTACAACAGAAAGGTCCTCGGCCTTTCTCGCGTGCTGCGGCGTGGTGAGCGGTGGCACTAGCGCTTACACTAGCCACATGGGACCCCCACTCACCTATCTATGAGGCCAACGCTCTCCTAGGGTTCAACGCGAGACGATGGGCGGTGGTTGCACGAGCCAGGACACCGTAGAGGGACCTCTCCACGATGGCGGGCACCCTACGACAATAGTGATGGTGTTCAGGCGAGCCACAACAACAACAAAGGTGGTAGGGGTAGCGAGTGAGCAACGACCACTCACCAGTGACCTTACCGAGAATCCGCCTCGACCGGAGATGACCCAAGCGAGGTTGGTCACATACACGCTGCGAGGTGAACGGCGGACCACAAAGGCACGGCCACATTAGCGATGAGGAGGCAGCACTAGAGCTGCGACTAGCATGCGCATGATGAAGAGGGATCCAAGGCTAGCTAGTGGTGCAAAGGAATTGGTAGAGGATGAAGTGGTGGAGACTGGTTATGACGTGGGTGGTGACGAGCCTTAATGGCTTGGCGGCGGGCAAAGCTCCAAAATTGGAGCTCGGCGGTAACACGAGTCAAGGTGGAGTAGGGTCAGCTAGAGAGGGGATGTGAAGGCGGAGACACAAGCACGAGTAATTGATGAGAGGTTGAAAGGTCCTAATAGCTAGAGGGGGGATGAATAGCCTATTAAAAATTTCTACAACAACACTAAGACAAATGATTATTCAATAAGATGGCAAAGCGAATTTTGCGCTAGCACTATACTTGGGGTTGCAAGCCACCTACCCAATTCTATTTTCTATGATCTCTAGTATATCACAACAATGCTATGTCACTAATATACATCTAGGTGCTCAACCTAGTGAGAGTAATATAATTAAATGATACATTATCTAGTCTTAACTACCACTAGCTCTATCCAAGTGAATGTATAATGAAGTACAAGAGAGTGGCAGAGAGGTATACCGCTGTGCCAAGTGACCAATGAGTGAATACCAATGAATACCAAGGAGACAATCAAGACACAATGAATTTTTCTTCGAGGTTCACTTGCTTACCGACAAGCTAGTCCCTATTGTGGTAATTCACTCACTTGGAGGTTCACACGCTAATTGTCATCACACGCTAAATCCTCAATAGGGTGTCATACAACTAACACAAGATGAGGATCACATAAGCCATAAGCAATTTACTAGAGTACCTTTTTGGCTCTCCGCCGGGGAAAGGTCAAGAACCCCTCACAATCACCGTGATCGGAGTCAGAGACAATCACCAACCTCCACTCGACGATCCTCGCTGCTTCAAGCCATCTAGGTGGTGGCAACCATAAAAAGTAACAAGCCAAACCCACAGCGAAATACGAATACCAAGTGCCTCTAGATGCATTCACTCAAGCAATGCACTTGGATTCACTTCCAATCTCACAAAGATGATCAATCTATGAGAGAGATGAGTGGGAGGGCTTTGGCTAAGCTCTCAAGGTTGCTATGTCAATGCAAATGGCCAAGAGAGTGAGCTAGAGCTGGCCAAACAATATTTATAGATGCCAACAAAATAGAGCCATTGGCTCCTTAGTCCTTTGAAATTCAGGCTGGCCGGACACGCCAGTCAGATTGACTAAACGCTAGACCCCTACGTTCGGTCGCCTGATGATCGCCATGTGTCATTAGCTTCAAATGCTGAACGCCCAATCTCAACAGCTAGTCTGCTTCATGCCACGTGTTAAATTGCGACCGGACGCACTGCTCAAAGTGACCGAACGCTTCACCACTAGAGTTCGGTCGTTTCTAGTAAGGCACCAGAGCTGGTTTTTCTTGACCGAACGCGTCCGGTCCACCATGACCGAACGCACCGGTGCGTCCGCTCCTCCTCCTCTTCTTTGTGTGCCGCCACATCAGTAGGACCGGACGCTAAACAGTGTTCAGCTAGAGTCTGGTTACCTACGTCTAGACTCAGGCCGAGAGTAGCCCGAGCACACTACTGATTTTATAAATGATCGGACGCTGCTCCCCCGAGTCCGGTTACCATGTGACCGGCTTCCAGTCACTGTTTTTCAGTGACTATCACCTCCTTCACTTCACCAACTTCTCCATCCTTGCTCAAATATGCTAAACACCAAGTGTATCACCTTGTGCACATGTGTTAGCATATTTTCACAAATATTTTTAAGGGTGTTGGCTCTCCACTAGATCCTAAATGCATATGCAATGAGTTAGAGCATCTAGTGGCACTTTGATAATCGCATTTTGATACGAGTTTCACCCCTCTTAATAGTACGACTATCGATCCTAAATATGATCACACTCACTAAGTGTCTCGATCATCAAAACAAAAAAAACTCCTATCAAGTTTCACCTTTGCCTTGAGCTTTTTGTTTTTCTCTTTCTTCTTTTCCAAGTCCAAGTATTTGATCATCACCATGCCATCACCATCATCATGATCTTCACCATTGCTTCATCACTTGGAGTAGTGCTACCTATCTCATAATCACTTTGATAAACTAGGTTAGCACATTGGGTTTCATCAATTCACCAAAACCAAACTAAAGCCTTCAAAGGTGCTCACTCTTTGGCTTCACCATAACACGACGCGACGGCGGCAAAAAATAGAGGGAGAAAGAGGGAATGAGAGAAATAGAGCGCGACAGTGGGCTCGGCTCGTCCTTGCCTTGGCGGGACGTAAGCGGCGGGACCGGGAGGCCCACGCACCGGCGCCATCCGACGGGCGTGGCCCATGTGGCCGCAGTGTCATAAATGACATAGTGACGGCAGCGTGCACGACCACATGCGGGCATCACCCAACCGGGCCAGGGAGGGGCAGCGCGAAGTAGCGTGCGAACTGGAGCCACACGACGGCAGCGGCAGCGTCGCGACGTGAGGCAGCAGTGGTAGACGCGACGGCAACGCAGCGCGGAACGGGGCAGGCGGCAGCGGCTCTGCGTGGCGGGGCCAGCGGCAGTAGCGGCGGCTCCACGCGACGGGCCAGCGGCAACCGAGCCATGGCCAAAACATGCCCGGCCGCGCGCGACAGTGCACGCGCGACCAATGCGGTGACGCCGAGCGCCCCGGCGCGGTGATCGCGGCCAACCTGCCTGAGACAGTGACGCGCACGAATTTTAAAGCATTCATCACGACTAAATGGTTGCTCCTAAACCTAAATCGTCTTCACCATGCACAAGATGGCACATAAGACTACCAAATCGGGCTATAACACTACACGACTTCTTAACCCAATCTCTCACAATAAATTATCAAACATAGCAGTGTCTAACTGTCGACAGACTTTAAAATTTCTAAGTTTTTGAGCTGAATTTGATTTCCATTTGTGATTTCTAAGCTAGTAAAAATATTAGCCAGTAATATCATTTTTTTACCGCAAGTATTTCACTGTTATCTACAAAGTTTGTACTTCAAACTTTATTTAAGTATCACATACATGTTCTATAGTATTTTTGCTTAATAAAAATTAGTTTTAAACCCTAAGTGATATAACATGACTATCGACTCAACTTTCGTTTCGCATTTTAGTTAATCATTTTGAGTTATAGAAGTTGATCTACATATTTTATCACATCCATTAACACATAAACATGATGCTCATGATATGTTTTAGTAAATAATTTACGTTGCAACACCGTGTTACAGGTGTCAGACTCAGAGCTATAGACTGGAGTAGTCGTGTGATGGAACGTGAGCTGTCCAGTGTGTGAGCTGGGATGCGCCTTTTCCTGCTGCATGCGGCGGGGAAGAGTGTGCGGGCACAGGCGCTTCGCCTATCATCGCATCCGTTGAGAAAAAGCAGATGGACGGCCAGAAAATCGAGCGACGGACGCGCCAAAAATGCTCGAGTGAGCTACAGTTTTACCGTATTATTAGATTTTTTATTAATTATAATTTGATAGTATATCTATTTGATGTCATAAATCTTTATAATTTTCTCTCTAATTTTAGTCAAACTTGGATGCTTTTATTTTCTAAAAAATTAAAATAACTTATAATTTGAAATGAAAGGACCTACTTCACCAATATTGAAGGAGATTGGGACTTGCGGCTGTTAGCTAAGAGACCCAACACTATGGCGGTGGTGGCTGTTCACTCGTTTGGTTGGTCGCGTTGCTGATGCATCATTGCTTGGACGTCCAGGCCGCCGGTATGTATCGGTCATGATCCAAACAGCTTCGATAGGCATCGAAATGGTGATGAAAATTTATGATATAGCTCATCTCATAAAACCGAGAATCAGCGTGGTCTGGTTGAGCTAATAACTTGTCGGGTTCGTTGAAGTAATCCTATTTATAATATAGAATGTCACAACTTGTAGAGTAGAATGTCACAACTTGTAGAGTTCGTTGAAGTAATTCCATTTATAATATAGAATGTCACCACTATCCATGGCGCAATGGTAGCGCGTCTGACTCCAGATCAGAAGGTTGCGTGTTCGATTCACGTCGGGTTCAATACCCCGATCCTAATCCGGAATTTTTAATTGTTTTTCGTTGATGCTCGGCCATGGGCTTACGCGCAAGTTGGCGGGCCTTATTATGGGCCTTCTCTTTTCTGTGGCGAGTATATTTGCAATGTCACCCGAATGTTCACTAACCTTGCGTCTCGTGTGGCCGTTTCAATTTTTTTTTTGTATAAAAAAAATCCATTTTGGATTTTAATGGCTTAGGCTGGCAGATTAGAACGATCGAATCCATTTTAATGGTTTTCTAGTTTGATTCGATTGACCTTCAGAGGTTCACTGTTCTGCATGTAATACTAATACCAAATTACCAACAAGGTCACGGATCAAATGCATGCTTTTCTGATGAAACTGGATCACATAGATGCTTCAGGCATGTGAATCATGTCCCGTCCATGCCACACCAGTTCCAATTCTCACGTCCTTTTCCATGCCAACAATTTACGGTAGTATATACAGCCTGTTCGGTTAGCTGGTTCGTATCGTTGCTGGTTCGTGAAGAAGTACTATTGGTTGGTTTGTGTGAGAGAAAATACCATTTCAGCTGAAAATTTACGATCGTTTACGACAAGCCACAGTCAAACGAACACAACTGATACTATTAGTATCTTGGTGTGCGAATATCTTCTTTTGTCTCATGCAGTGTGTTGTTAGATCTGAAAGGCGTCTCCTGCGGAAAAAAAATGGGTGGACGACGGGAGCACCGCCCGTGCGCCCCCCTGCCCGATGGTTGCCGTGCGCCACTTCGGCCTGCAGGCTGCAGATGTGTTTCCTTCCAGATGCATGTTGCTTGAGGGCGTGGGCGTTGATGGTACCACCTCGCACGCAAGAGTTGGATTGGATGGATCTGCCCAACTTGAGGGTTTTTATTCTGTTCCTGGAATAAGAAGAAAGGCAATGTGCACTGGCTTATTCTGCGATTCGTTCTGTTGTGGCAATTTTACACCTGATGATGATGATTGATGAGTGCAATCAGAGTGGTTCTCTGCATCTGCTCATCAGTTGGACGAAGTACAGTAGGATTAGGTTTTTAATCACTCATTGGCCCTGTTCGCTTGTCTTATGAACCATATTATTTCAGCGAATGAACAGTGCTTTTTCTCTCACAACAAATCAGCGAAGAGTACTTTCAGCCATGGCTTTTCAGCGAAGCGAACGGGGCCATCAGCCAGGTGTTCCAACCCGGAATCATCGGACATATTCCCAAGCTAGCTAGTCAAGAAGCAACAGGACCACGTCAGCTTCAACTCTCAAGCCTCTCAACCTTTGCCATCAATCATGAGTTGAACAGTCATTCCTGTGATCCAATCGAACGACCTGGCAGTAGTACAACCTCAATGGCAGTAGTATAAATCACTGGGGACACACGCACTTCACTGCAAAAGATACTTAAAACAAAAAGGAAGCTGTTAATTGATGAATCCGTTGCGCATGCATCCATGCGTCTTTATCTGAAACTCCAACCAAGTCGGCAGGTGGGATTGGAATTTGGAATAGACTTGTAGTGGAGTCCGCCGGAGGAAGGAAGAACAGAGATGTCCAAAGATACGAGACACATTAAACAAAGGCGAGGAGATAATGCTAAGATATTTAGCCCTCTCCTCCTCCCCAATTAAAGAACCAGAGAGGATCTAGATTCTAGAAGCTAGCGCACCTGTCCTCGCGTGACTCGCCCGTGGCGGCACACGTTTTTTTTTTCCGTGGGTGGGCGCGGGTGATGGCGTGGCGTGGCGCCACCGATGCCGATGCAGGGGCACGGACAAAACGGGGTGACATGGGTGGGGATCGGATCCCCGCGGACCCCACATCTCCCCGGCCCCGCGCTGGCATGGGAGCCAAGTGGACAGTGGTGGCGGCATGGGGATCGTCTGATAGCTCAGGCTCCACCAAACCATACTAGCTAGGGGTTTAATGCTAGATTAGCCTAGCGCAACTATAAGTCAAGCTTTTAGGTTTAAGATGATATCACTGCTACTATCGCAGAGAGGGAGAGAAGCAGTGAAGCACTAGCCAAGAAGCACTATTTCAAAGGTTTAGTTATTTTATTTTCTCGGTGAAATGCCTATATTTCACTAGTAGGCAACTATCTTTTTTGTGTTTCCGTGTAATTGCTACATGTTGTTTTCTAATCTACGTTACTCTAGATGAGAATATCATGTTGCGGGATCACCGCAGAATTTACGCATTCATAGTGGGCTTTTTTTCCCCCTGCTATATGATCCGCAACGGTTATATTAATATGTTGCGAGATCACGGCGGGATTTCCTCGATCCAAATAGACCTTTTTAAGCATAATTCTATCATGCCGAACACACTCTTCTAGCTATCATTAGTCATCGCATTTGTAACTTTAGTATGTCGCGAGATCACGGCAGAATTTCCTCACTCCACTGTTGTCCCAAATACACGTTTCTAGGTGCCACAAGGTCGTGACACAATTACAACTTTAGTATGTTGTGGGATCACGGCATAATATCGTCGCTCCAAATAGCTATTTCTTGTTTTTATACACAAACAATAGTTTTAGTATATGATTCCCTAAGGATTCCTGCGTTTCAAATAGATCTTCATATAACAATTACACGCTGTGTTACTCTAAAACCAAATCAGTTTAGTACTACACAAGCATATATGTTGTTCACAACCTTTTTTTTTTGCCCCATTTTGCACATAACAATATTCAAAAGCACAATACAATCTCCGTTTCCAATCCGGTGACTGATTCTAATTCAATTTTTTAACGATCGCGGAAAAGATGGGGGGAGTTCAGAAGCCCCAAAAGGAGGCCTCGTGATCCATGTGGTGCCGCGTCGAGGAGATCTCGGCGGGGTTCACCTCCGAGGTGACGCCGGTGTCCTGCGACGCGCCGCCGCTTCAGCCGCTCCCTCTCTCCCAGCTTGCTGTACCACCCGCCGGCCTCCTGCAGGAAGCTCGTGCACCATGCCGCCCACGCCCGCGTCGCCGTCGTACTGCACCATGCTCGCCAGGAACGGCGAGGTGGAGGCCGCCAGGGCGACGTGATCCGTGGCGGCGGCAGAGGGGAGGAGGCAGGGTGGTGGGGTCAGGAAGTGGCCCTCCAGCGCGTTGGAGAAGCAGGTCACGTGTGGTGCCGGTGCCGGTGCCGTTGGCGTCAGCTCGATGGACGCCGCCGCCGCCGCCACTGGAAGTGACATGTTGGCGCCGCTGCCGCCGGACACGTCCATCAGCGGGGGCAGCGCGCAAGCGGCGAAGTCGTCCGCCATGGACATGGACGGCCCCACGACGTCCTCCATCCCCATGCACGCGACCGATGATGACCTCTTGCTGCTGGCCACTGACGGCGGCTCGATGCTCTTCTTGAACACCCTGCACAGCACCCAGTCGTCCTGCGAAGCATGCAGCCAAGACACATAGAGATGAACGAGGTTAGACGGATCCACACGCCACTCGCTCGCTCAACCAACCGATGGATGGATGGATCGATCGGTGACATGCATGCACAAGCAACAAAAGCTAGCACCTTTGACGCGCCAGCTCTGACCGACGCCGACGGCATGAGGCTGCTGCTGCTGGCGGTGGCGGCGGCGGCGTGCTTGCCGTGGAGGCGGTACTCGTGCATGACCCAGCCGGTCTTGCCACCCCTGGGGGCCCTCCCCGTGTAGAAGACGAGCGTCTTCTTCAAGCCGACGAGGGCCTTGCTCCTGAAGATCTCCCTGTCCTTGCCCGTCGCCTTCCAGTAGCCGGACTCGGTGGCCCGGTTCGTCCGCAGCCCCGTCGGGTACTTGCGGTCCTTGACGCAGAAGAAGTACCACTCCTTCTCCCCCATCGTCGCCCGATCTGCACACCACCATACATGGCGCGCACGTGTGACGACGTCGTCCTTCACTAATGAAGGACGAATAACCTTAAATTTGATAGGACTCATCATTTGCTAGTAGATCTTACATGGCAGGTCCCATGGCTCGCACTTGTTGAGGTCGGCCACGCCGACGGCGAGCGGGGCGAAGCGGGGGTCGGCGGCCTTCCTGGCGAGGTAGTGCGTGATGAGCTCCTCGTCGGTGGGGTGGAATCGGAACCCAGGCGGCAGCTCCATGGCCTCCTCCTGCTGGTGATGGTGCACGTCGTGCTCCATCTCCTGCCTGGCTACTGAGCTAAGGATCGCCGTCGTCTAAGCCTGCTTTTGATCACTGCTTGCAACTAAACCTGAGACTGAGACGCAAAAACACACAGAATTAAACAGTACTCTTCACTCGTCAGCTAGCATAATTAAACAACGACTTGACAAGATTATTTGGTACTGCAAGAAAATCAGTCAAAATCAATTGTGGACCTAGCCAGCTACATGAATGAACCAAATTAAACAATCAACAACGCTGAATCGATCGATGCAGCTAATACATGGAGATCGAACACATAATAAAGAAACAGCTGGAGATCACACATATATATAGCATCAGAGATAGTGCGGATCTGGGAGATGGAAAAGGAGGCTGCTAACCTTTTTGGGTTTATGGACGGGTGGATTTTTCCGGCGGAGAGTGGAGTTGTTAAGGGGAGATTAGAGTTGGCAGGGAGACGCTGGGCTTATATACTGCCAAAGGAGACGGCTGGGTGCTGCAGTTTTAGAGGGAAAGAGACGTGGCGATGAAGGAACAACACGCGGTGCTGCAGTGGTGCTGGTGCGCGCGCGGCACAGCAGCCGGGCCGGCTGTCCGGGGCATGCATGGGTCTCCCAGTTCGTAATTACAAGTAGTAACCTTTTGACTTTGACGCCCTAGAATCGGAGTGGTTAACTTAATTTTCCTAGCCCATGATCCTTCAATTTGAGAGATCACTTGGTTAGTGCTGTTCGTAATATTCAATTTACTGAAACAGACCATCCAATGCAACTTTTATTGGAACATTAATACTTTTCTATCTATTCGGGTGTTTGGCTATTTTTTTTGTAAACCAAAATTTAAAAATATCAGTATAATATTTATTGGGAAAAAAATGGGATATTATTGTTTTCATTTTTTTAGAAGCATATACCCAGTTACATCAAAGTTTTCTTTGATGTCTACGAAGTTATTTGCTCCCTCCAATTCTTTTTATAAGGTGTATTAGGATCTGAAGGAATTGTTTCACTATATACTTTGAATTTCTCTTCCAATTCTTTTTATAAGGGGTATTTCTGGCGCAACATACATACAATATTTTGACTAATGTTTAATTTTTTTATGAATTCTAATGCGCACTACTTTTCTTCTTTTTTTTTAAAAGGATTATGGGAGTGCTCGCTAGCCGCAGATTTTTGCAGTTGTAGATGCACTTGTGGTTGCAATAAACAGCAGCAAATAGATTTCTATTGTTCCTATAACAACAAACAACAGCAGCCAGAACCTAAAAATCATAGCCGGTCAGGCTGTACATTTCGACACCGGGGTGAGCCCATAGGAGAACCGGTCAATGAATAGCCACTACAAGTGGAGGTAGTGTTGCTAAACTTGAACTTTTGCATCCCAGGTTGTACAACAAGATCAATGCGTGGCTGCGTTCAGGAGTACGTCATCAGTCATGGAGTCCATGGACAGTATTTCCCGTGCGAGAATTCCTTGCTCCCAAATCAAATACTAGTACCTTTTGATATGCATGCCCATTATCCCATAATAAGGTTATCTCCGATAGCACAGACCCAAACCAGAGACTCATTCCATGATTTGGGTCATGCACAATGTTGGTGTTTCGAACAAACACCGGCTAGTAAATTTGTGATTATTGCGCGTTAGGCCTGGATGGTGCACTAAAGGACACGAGGATTTTATTGGTTCGGGCAGAATGTCCCTATGTTCAGTTTGCTGTTGTTGCTCGTGTTATTAGTACCGAAAATGGTTCGCACTAGGGGGTACAAAACAGTCGAGAGAGGGACGAGTCTCAAGTTTCTGATGGAATGATCGAAAAGGTTGCCGAGAGCTTGGTCGCTGCTCAACTGTGTCTGTCGTGTCGTGTGTGTTCAACTTATCCGTCAAGAGTCGGTCCCTTTGTTGGAGGAAGCACATCTCCTTTTATAGATGAAGGGGACGGCTTTACAAGTGAGAGGGAAAGAGTGCGTATGCTATCAAGCCTTGTTGTCCACGTCTACCAAGCCTTGTTGCCCATACCGGCGGATACCAGATAATGGTAGGCGCCTACAACACTGTCGATGCCACTAGTAGAATGTCAGGACGGCTACAGAGTACTGCTCCGCGCAGGGTATGGACTCTGGTATAGTGGTTTTGACTTGTGAGCCTTGCCCAGCCTTGCTCCACACGCCTTCTGGTTCCTACAAGTCCCGGTCGAAGGGACGTAGGGTCGGAGTCTGAAGTAGCGCTGTGGGCAAGGCCTTCTGTCGGGTACCTTAGAATGGGGTACCCCAAGCAAAACATCAAATGGGTTGCCAAAGTCCCATCTAAAAATAATAAAAGCAAGAAGGCTAAGTCATGGGCCCCTCACCCGCCACGACCGAGCCCACTGGGTTCTCCCCCTCCTCGCCTCGAGCCTCGAGCAGGAGGTCTCGGCACCCTGACGCAAGCTCCGCTTCGTGCGAGGCTCCCTAGGGAAGGCCTCGGCAGGGAACGCCGTCTCCGCCTCGCCCGAGACTCCCCACGGAAGGCCTCGGCAGGAGGCGCGTTCTCCGTATCGCGCGAGGCCTTTCGCGCAAGGCCTCGGCAAGGAGCCCGATCTCCGTCTCGCGCGAGGCCTCATTCTTCGTGTCGCTCGAGGCCGGCTCATCCGCGGTCCGTCGCCCCCCGCCTCGGCCGACCCTCCCGACAGCGTGTCATGTCTCATTAATGCTTCAACCACTCCCGCAATCTCAGCCGGACGGCGATTCAACGCCACAGAATGGCCAACGCGACCCGAGGTCGCATCAGCGCCATACCGGCCGGGACAGGGCACGGCGGGGATTACCGGCCACTGTGTCCTACCACTGTGCCCACGATCAGCGCCATACCGGCTGGGACAGGGTACGACGGGGATTACCGGCCACTGTGTCCTAACGCTGTACCCATGATCGGCCGCCCGCCCAAGGCCTCGGCACTGTACACCAGGGCCTCGGCGATCTTGGGGTTCGTGCCTACCAAGACCCCCACCGCAGTGCAAGCCTCGGCACCGACCAAATCTCGGCCTCGCGTACAGTCCGTCCACAGTGGCTTGCACGCTCGCCGCCTGCGTCCACTCCGAGGCATTCCCGGGGCTCCCACGACGCACATGATCTGATGGGATGACCACGCCGCCCTAGTACTCCTAAGGATGGACCACTCCGACGACCACGCCGCCACAGGAACAGGCCACAGGGCTCGGACATGCCTGTCCCTATCGGCATGACGCCGTATAGTAATACATGTACTGTCCTTGTCCTCCCTTCACCTATAAAAGGAGAAGACTTGGGCCACTTAGGGAGGAGGACACCGGGTAACGCACACACACGCACACATTCCAGCCGCTTGAGAGCAACGCCTCAGACGGCCCATACGACACCCTGCCGAGACCTGGGACTAGTTCCCTCTCTCCCTTAGCTTGTAACCCCCTACTACGAGCACTTCGGTGCAAGGAATACAAGTTCGATCTCTCAGACTGGACGTAGGGCACCGATTGCCTGAATCAGTATAAATCTTGTGTCTCTTTGCATCACCATCCGGAATCGGGAGCACATAGAACAAATTCACTAGTCGGTTGAGGACCCCCCGGTCTAAAACACCGACAGTTGGCGCTGCCAGGTAGGGGCCTCTACGTGTCAGTTTCATCATCCCAGGCAGGTGCCGGATGGCAGACCCCGTATGACCATTGCGTCTCGGCACCGTGGTTTGGTTCGGGAGCCTAGAGTTCATGTCCCTAGGGCATGAGTACGACATGGCTACTCCTCACTCCTTGAGCCCCACCGTCCGACGACGAAGTTACGCACCGGCAGCCCAGGCGCAGGCGGCCCCGAGCGGCCGCTCTCGCCGCGCTCGCCAGGCACGACGCGAGCAAGGCCACCCTGATGCTACGTGAACCCGGGGCGGCACGCCACTCCCCGCCGATATCCTACGACCAGCTGTTGGTACGGTGTCCCTGGCTGGGGACCTGTCCGGCCTAAGCTTGGACAAAGGAAAATCGCCGGTGGCTCACGGCGATGCCCAGTCGTCTAGCTCCGCTCCACCACTCCCTGAAGAACCGACCCCGGCGGAGCAGAATCTGGCGACGGCACCATCCCCATACCCCTTTGGGTTGAGAAACGCCGCCGCTTCTTACGCCTACGCATACGCTGCCGCTCACGAGGATCCCTCAGAGCGCTGCCAGTGCTTCGGTCTCGACCTAGACACCCACGCCGACTCCTCGGATGAGGACGAGGCATGGCTCGGAGTGGATTTCTCTGGGCTCCATGACCCTGGGGCTTTGCGCCAGTTCTTGACCGCAAGCGACTACTGCTTCGGTTACTCCGACTCCGACGACGAAGGCACTTACGACCCCACTCGCGAGTGTTTCCACGTCGGGCTCGGGATGCCGAGGGTAGGCGAAGAGGACGGGGCGGCAGGTAGCCGCTCCCCGCTTCACCCAGGGGCGGGCGCCGCCACACCCCCACTTAATGTCCAGCCGGCCGCATGAAACGAGAACGTCGCTCTTGCACGACCTTAGCGCCCAGACCTAGAGCAGCTCCGTGAACTCTAGGCCAAGGTCAAACAAGACCAACTCCTCCTGCAGTAGCTTCGAGACTCTCTCGAACAAGAGCAGCGAGGCCGCGGCGAAGACGGAGGAGCCCGATGGAGGGCCCACGATGTGCATCACCGCATCCATGACGACGAAGGGAGCGAGCAACCCCCGGTCTTCAATCGCGCTAGCTAGAACATCACAGCTGCGGCAATGCTGGTCTGCACAATGCCCGAGCCTTCTACCACGGAGGGGCAGCGGGTCCATGGTGAGCTCCGGGATCTCCTAGAGACCGCCGCGGTTCAGCAGGCCGAGAGTTCCACCTCCCGACAACACGGGGGTGCATCGAACCTACCCACAGCACCGCCTCGGCAGGATAGGGAAGCCCCGGCTCGTCCCAAGCCCAACCGAGCGCCAATAGCCCATAGGGTCCCCGTGCTCCTGGACCGCCTCGGCAACCGACGCGAGGTGCAGGGAGATCATGAGGTGGTCAGCAGGCGACGACGCCACGACAACGAGGGGCCCTGCTTGGGGCTACCACCCACACCGAGGCGGTCGCTACGACAGCGGGGAAGACCGCAGTCCTTCCCCTGAACCGTCAGGCCCTCGGGTCTTCAGCAGGGCCATCCGCGCTGCTCTTTTCCCCGCCCGGTTTCGGCAACCAGCCAATCTCGCAAAGTACAGCGGTGAGACCAACCCGGAGCTCTGGCTTGCCGATTACCGCCTGGCCTGCCAGCTGGGTGGTGCGGACGATGACCTGCTCATCATCCGCAATCTCCCCTTGCTCCTGTTGGACTCGGCGCGAGCCTGGCTCGAGCACCTTCCTCCCTCGCAAATCCACGACTGGCGCGACTTGGTTAGGATCTTCGTCGGGAACTTCCAGGGCACATACGTGCGCCCTGGGAACTCCTGGGACCTTAAGAACTAGTCGCCAGAAGCTGGACGAGTCTCTCCTGAGACTTCATCCGGTGCTTCTCCAAACAGTGCACCGAGTTGCCCAGCGTCGGCGATTCGGAGATCGTCCAAGCTTTCCTCTCTGGCACCACTTGTCGGGACTTGGTCCGAGAGTTAGGTCGGAATGTGCCATGCTCTGCTGCCGTGCTTCTCGACATCGCCACCAGCTTCGCCTCGGGTGAAGAGGCTATCGGAAGCCATCTTCCCCGACACCGACACCAAGGGTAAGCGGAGGGACGAGGCCCCCGAGGCCTCAGCCTCCCACCTCCCTAAGAGAAAGAAAAAGGGGCGCCTAGGGGAAGCAGGAGGTCCTAGAGGCTGATCTGGTCGCAGCCGCTGAACGCAAGAACCCCCGAGGCTTCAAAGGCCCCAGGCCCTTCGACGACATGCTCAAGAAACCCTGCCCTTACCACCAGGGCCCGGTCAAGCACGCTCTCGAGGATTGCACCATGCTGTGGCGTTACTACGCCAAGCTCGGGCTCCCCGACGATGACGCCAAGCAGAAGGGCGCCGGCGGCCGGGACGAAGACAAGGACGATGGGTTCCCCGAGGTACGCAACGCCTTCATGATCTTTGGTGGGCCCTCGGCCTGCCTTACGGCACGGCAGCGCAAGAGGGAACGCCGAGAAGTCTTCTCGGTCAAGGTGGCCACCCCCCAGTACCTCGACTGGTCTCGAGAGGCGATCACCTTCGATCGAGATGACCACCCTGACCATATTCCGAATCCCGGGCAGTACCCACTGGTCATCGACCCGATCATTGGCAACACCCGACTCTCCAAAGTATTGATGGACGGAGGCAGCGGCCTCAACATCCTCTACGCCAACACCCTGGAGCTCTTGGAGATCGACCGGTCGAGGCTCCGAGGCAACGTCGCACCCTTCCACGGCATCGTGCCAGGGAAGCGCACACGACCCCTCGGGCGTATCGACCTTCCTGTCTGCTTCGGCACCCCCTCCAACTACCGCAAGGAAGTCCTCACCTTCGAGGTAGTCAGGTTCGGGGGAGCCTACCACGCCATTTTGGGGCGGCTGTGCTATGCCAGGTTCATGGCAGTGCCCAACTATACCTACCTCAAGCTCAAGATGCCAGGCCCTAGCGGTGTCATCACAATTGAGTCCACGTACGAACATGCATACGACTACGACGTCGAATGCATCGAGTACGCCGAGGCTCTTGCAGAGGCCAAGACCCTCATCGCCCACCTCGACCAACTCAGTGGCGAGGTGCCTGACTCCAAGCGACGCCGTGGGGGCATTCGAGCCTGCGGAAACCATCAAACTCATCCCGGTCGACCCCGCCTGCCCCGACGACCGAGCGCTTAGGATCAGTGCCTCCCTCGACATCAAATAGGAAGCCGTGCTCGTCGACTTTCTCCGCGCGAATGCCGACATATTCGCATGGAGTCCCTCGGACATGCCGGGCATACCAAGGGAGGTCGCCGAGCACTGCCCTGGACATCCGGGCCGGATCTAGACCCGCGAGACAACGCCTATGCCGCTTCGACGAGGAAAAGCGTAGGGCCATCGGTGAGGAGATACAGAAACTCTTGGCGGCCGGGTTCATCAAGGAAGTGTCCCACCCAGAGTGGTTGGCTAACCCCGTGTTAGTCAAGAAGAAAAATGGGAAATGGAGGATGTGTGTAGACTACACCGGTCTAGACAAAGCCTGTCCAAAGGTCCCCTTCCCATTACCTCGAATCGATCAAATTGTTGATTCCACTGCAGGGTGCGAGACGCTGTCTTTCCTTGATGCGTACTCCGGTTACCATCAGATCAAAATGAAAGAGTCCGACCAGCTCGCGACTTCTTTCATCACGCCGTTCGGCATGTACTGCTACATGACGATGCCCTTCGGTCTCAGAAACGCAGGTGCCACGTACCAGCGGTGCATGACCCTAGGTCTTCGGAGACAACATCGGGCAGACCGTCGAGGCCTACGTAGACGACATCGTGGTCAAGACCAGAAAGGCCGAAGGTCTCGTCGACGACTTGAGGATAACCTTCAAATGCCTTAGAGAGAAGGGCATCAAGCTCAACCCCGAGAAGTGTGTGTTCGGGGTCCCCCGAGGCATGCTCTTGGGATTCATAGTCTCGGAACGCGGCATTGAAGCCAACCCAGAGAAGGTCTCGGCCATAACCAGCATGGGACCAATCAGAGACCTCAAGGGAGTACAGAGGGTCATGGGATGCCTTGCGGCCCTGAGCCGCTTCATCTCGCGCCTCGGCGAAAAAGGTTTGCCTCTGTACCGACTCTTGAGAAAGTCCGAGCGTTTTTCTTGGACCCCCGAGGCCGAGGAAGCCCTCGACAGACTCAAGAGGCTGCTCACCAATCCTCCCATCCTGATACCCCCGGCCATGGACGAGGTCCTCCTACTCTACGTCGCCGCAACAACCCAAGTGGTCAGCGCCGCCGTAGTGGTAGAGAGGCAGGAAGAAGGGCATACTCTACCCACCCAACGACCTATTTATTTCATCAGCGAGGTGCTCTCGAGACCAAAGCACGCTACCCCCACATCCAGAAACTGGTCTACGCCGTGGTCCTGGCCCGGCGCAAACTGCGCCACTACTTCGAGTCGCACCCAGTGACTGTGGTATCATCCTTCCCCCTGGGCGAGATAGTTCATAACCGGGAGGCCTCGGGCAGGATAGCCAAGTGGGCTATCGAGCTTATGGGGGAAACCTTGACCTTTGCGCCTCGAAAAGCGATCAAGTCTTAGGTCTTGGCTGATTTCGTGGCTGAATGGATAGATACCCAACTGCCACCTGCTCAAATTCAGACGGAGTGTTGGACCCTGTACTTCGACGGATCCCTGATGAAGACCGGGGCAGGCACGGGTCTGCTCTTCATTTCGCCCCTCGGAGTACACATGCGCTACATGGTGCGGCTCCACTTCGCCGCCTCCAACAACATGGCCGAATACGAGGCCCTCATCAATGGCTTACAAGTCACCATCGAGCTTGGGGCACGGCGCCTCGATGTCCGAGGCGACTCGCGGCTCGTCATAGATCAAGTGATAAGGAGTCAAACTGCCTCGACCCTAAAATGGAGGCTTACTGCAAGATGGTACGACGCCTAGAAGACAAGTTCGACGGTCTCAAACTAAATCACGTCAAGCGAAAGTACAACGAGGCCACCGACGAGCTAGGCAAAGATGGCCTCGGCACGAGCCCCGGTCCCCCCTGAACGTCTTCGCCAGAGACCTCCACAAACCTTCCATCGGTTGCACCTCGACAACAGAGGAGGGCCCACCTGTGGAACCCATGGCAAAGCCCGACGCCCCCTCTGCTGCCGAGACCCCCTCGACCGAGCCCGAGGTCATGCAAGTCAACGCCGAGCCTCCGCAGACTGATCAGGACACGGATTGGCGAGTCCCGTTCCTCGATTGGCTTGATCGGGGGGAGCTTCCTGACGACAGAACCGAAGCGCAACGGCTCGCGCGCCGAGCCAAGACCTACGCCCTCTACAATGACTGAATTGTATAGGCGAAGTCCCTCAGGTGTCCTCCAACGCTGTATCAGTGCCGAGGCGGGCCAGGCCCTGCTTTGGGACTTACACGCAGGCGCCTGCGGGCACCATGCGGCGCCTCGGACGCTCGTAGGGAACGCTTTCCGCCAAGGGTTCTATTGGCCGACGGCGGTCGCTGACGCTACCAAGCTAGTACGCTCCTGCGAAGGATGCCAGTATTATGCTCGGCAGACGCATCTCCCGGCCCTGGCCCTACAAACCATCCCCATCACATGGCCGTTTGCCGTGTGGGGGCTCGACATGGTCGGG
This sequence comes from Miscanthus floridulus, assembly GCF_019320115.1. Lineage (NCBI taxonomy): Eukaryota > Viridiplantae > Streptophyta > Magnoliopsida > Poales > Poaceae > Miscanthus > Miscanthus floridulus. The sequence goes on from NC_089586.1 coordinate 2,705,048, forward strand.
CCTCTGCAAAAGGCCCCGGGGGCTACACCCATCTACTGGTATCAATCGACAAGTTCTCCAAATGGATCAAGGCTCGTCCGATCAGTCGAATCAAATCCGAGCAGGCGATGCTGTTCTTCACTGACATTATCCACAGGTTTGGGGTCCCCAACACCATCATCACCGACAACGGGACGCAGTTCACCGGCAAAAAGTTCCTGACGTTTTGCGACGACCACCACATCCGTGTGGCATGGTCGGCCGTAGGACACCCAAGGACCAACGGCCAAGTAGAACGTGCCAACGGCATGATCCTACAAGGCCTCAAGCCAAGGATTCACAACCGGTTGAAAAAGTTTGGCAAGAAATGGCTCGCCGAACTCCCGTCGGTCATCTGGAGCCTGAGGAACACTCCAAGCCGAGCCACGGGATTCACGCCTTTCTTCCTAGTCTATGGGGCCGAGGCCATCCTCCCCACCGACCTGGAATATGGTTCCCCGAGGCTGCAAGCCTATAATGAACAAAGCAACCGCACCACCCGAGAGGACGCCCTCGATCAGCTGGAGGAAGCCCGAGACGTCGCGCTACTACACTCGGCCAAGTATCAGCAGAGCCTGCGGCGCTATCAGGCCCGACGCGTCCGAGGCCGAGACCTGAAAGTAGGCGACCTGGTGTTGAGGCTAGCACAGAGCAACAAGGGCAGCCACAAGCTGACCCCGCCATGGGAAGGACCGTACATCATCGCCCAAGTACTGAAGCCCGGGACCTACAAGCTGGCCAACGAGAAGGGCAAAATCTTCACCAACGCTTGGAACATAGAACAGCTACGTCGCTTTTATCCCTAAAATTCCAAGCATTGTATATGTCGTTTCTCGAAATACAATTAAAAAGCGTTCTTTAGTTGGTCTTATTTTTCGAGAAACCCCCCGAGCCCACCGTAGGTCTCGGCAGTACAATAACACGACAAGGGAGACTCGGCTCTGCCCCAGCAGAACCGAGCCTCCCTCAGGGGGCTAGATGGGGGACTCCCCCCAGGTCCCACGCACCATTCTTTAGTTGCTTTTCGCAAAAATTCCTACGCCAAGACTCTAGCAGGCTCTGACGAATCATTTGTGAAGACTCCTCGGACCAAGGTCTGTTTCCTAAGCAAGAGGCCGGTAGAGTCACGAGACGGCCTACGCCCCCGGGCTACGGCACTCCCTCACTACCTCTCGCTCAAGGAACGGCTTAGGCCCCAAAGGGGTGCTTCGCAAACGAAATCTGATCAGAAGCAACAGAGGGCAAAGGCTCGGAAACATGAGAAAAACAACTAAGAAACACAAATACTTCAGAAATAAAGGCCTCGACGGCCACAAACGTTATGATACAAAATAACCCCTATTCTATCTTTACATAGCCCTCGGGGCCTAGGTCAAGGCTCAGGGCCTTCAGCGCCGGCAGATGGTAGGGGGGGCACCACCTCCTCTTCGAAGAGCAGTCGCCAGCGCCGCGCTAGGGCCTTCCGCCGCCTCCATCAGCTTCGCGACCGCCGCGTCGGCCTCCTCGTCATCATCAGGCAGAACGTAGCCATCACTGACTGGCCGGGAGGTCGACGCCAAGGTAGTGAGAGGAGATGACGGCCATCGCCCGCTTGACACCCGTGTGCAGTGCCCCTCGGAGCCGCTCGCGCATCTGGCTGCTCAGTGCAATCAAGCGGCTCCCAAGGGAGCTGCCTGACTGAACCCCCTCGACCTCCAAGGCCTCGCAGGCGGAAAGGGCGGCACGTTTCAGCGCCTCGTGCTCCTTGATCTCGGTATCGAGCACTGTCTGCACCGCGCTGGAAGCCTCGGCGGCCCTGGGTGAACTCCGCCTCTGACTCTGCACCGCGGAAAATGTAATGAGGTCGAGCCAGAGAAAAAACAACCTAAGTTAGGGACGGAAGCCCACGGAACTCACCCTTGGCCTTCAGCTCCCAGCGTCGGGTCTCGGCCTGACAGGCCTCGGCCTTCTCCTTCAACCGCTGGGCCTCGACCCAAGAGGCCTCGGCCGCCCTGGAAGCTTCACTCCCCAGCTCTGCGTCATACAAGGAAGTTAGGGAGCGAACATAAGGAGAAGAAAACAAAACAAAGGGACTCAAACTCACCCTCGACCGTCCCCCTCAAAACCACAGCCTTGATTTGCGAGGCCTCAACCGCAGCAAGGGCCTCGTTCAGAGCGCCTTTGGTCAGCCGGTGCGCACTCTCCTCTACCCCCAGCTGCCCGGCGAGGGTCTTGCCCGAGGCCATCGCTTCTTCAGCCTGGGATCTGAAGGCATCCCGATCGCTGACGGCGCGGGTAAGCTCCTCCTCCAGCTCCTTGATCCGCGCCGCCAAGGGGGCGAGCTACGTCTGGGCTGTCGGCCGCCTCGACCTTCGCGTCGGCACAGCGAAGGCGGAGGTCCTCCACCTCTGTGCTTCGTGCCGACAGAAGCTCGTTAGCATCGGCAAGAAGGCCCCTCTGCCGCTGAAGCTGGTCCCAGATTCCCCTCTCCCACCGGAGGAAGACTGACTTCCCGAGGGACCGGGTCTCGAGCTCCTGAGGGGGCAGAGCAGAGGTCGTGGACTGCGACAAAATCAAGAAAAGAACAACGTCACGCGAGAAAGGAAAACACGAACCTGGGCGACTCCGGGCAGTTCGTCGGCCACCACAGGACAGCGCCGTCCGTAGCGACCACTCTGCTAGCTCGCGGTACTGCTCGAAGGTATGCCAGCGCTCGCCCTCGGCCGTGTCCTCGAGGGCGAACAGGGGCTCCCCCTCAGGGTTGTCCCAGCTCCGCCACAGTACCCAGCGGGTGATCCCACCCACGGGGCTCGGGTCGCACCTGCACGAGGGCCGAGCTTCCCTCGTCCAAGAGCGGCGCCGGCTGCTCCACTGGCATCGGTCTCCTCGGCGTCGACCACCTCCCGTGCCCGGGAAGTATCGTCGGAGGAGATCAGATAGACCTCCATCTCCCGGGCGCTCTCCCGCAACAACGGCGGGCCCTGAGCCAAGGGCACAGCCAAGGCCTCCGCCGCCTGCATCTCTGCCTGCCTGCACAGATGGCCTTGCCGCCATCATGACGGCCGTGGTGACCTCGGGGGCTCTGGCCTCTGCAATCACGGCCTTAGCGGTCTCGGGGGCTCCGGCCTCCGCCATTGTGGCCTCGGCAGACGCAGAAACGCCGACCACGGACACTGCGGTCTCGGCGGTCATGGGTGCCGGGGCCTCCATCGCCTCAGCCCCGGAGGCCCCGAGAGCCTCGGCAACAAAGGGCACGACGGCCCCATCCAACCATGCAGGGGCCGCCTCGGCAACCCCTCCTTGGGCGGCCGGTTCCTTTGGGTCGACCCTCGCCGACGCCGCGCCACGTTGGATGGCGGCTTGTGCCTCCGCCACCCAGTGGGCGGAGGAGCCAGGGCTCGCCTTAAGCGCCTTGAGGGGCGCCAAGGGGAGGTCATCCGCAGGCTGCTTCTGACTAAAGAAAATTAACCTACAGGGTCAGCGCGAGACCAAAAAAGCGAACGGAAGACACTACGACCCTACCAAAAATACACTTACTTAGAACGGGACGGCCCCCGCTTCGCCACGGCAAACCGCGTCCGCAATGGCGGAGGCGGCGGTAGTGGCGTCGCATCCATATCCATCGGCACCGATCGGTCCTCAGCGGACCCCGGTGCCCCTTCGGTCCTCTGCAGGGGCGGTGGCGTCGCCTCCACCGCCGCCTGCTCCGCCGTGGCCGCCGAGCTTACCGGGCTGACGGCGCGTTTGCCTAACGCCTGCGCCTCGGGCGTGTCGGCCTTGACACTGGAGCGGGCAACCGCCGGCCCCGGGTCCGCTTCTCCCCTTCCCGGGGGTGCCGGGCTGCTTACCGACGCCCCGAGCGCCACCTCCTCGACGTCAGGAAGGTGGTCTAGGGGACCTCGCCCTCCCTCGCCCTTGTCAGTTCCCGTCCGAGGCCTCCGTCGACAACGACGTCGATGGGGATTCCTCCAATGGGAGACCATCCTTCTGTTGCTGACGGTGGCGCTTATCCAATGCCTCGCGCGCAAGAATGTACTTCGTGCGCTTCGCTGCCTTAGCGTCCTTTTGCTTCTTCTACGCGTCGGCGTGAGCGCGGTTGACCGCCCACTGCCCCGCGTCCTCGGGAACGGGCGGTGGGGAGGAGCTGCACGTCCCTCATCCCCTGAAGGAACGACAAACGTGAATAAGGAAACAAGGGATAAAGGGAGATTGAGGAGGCTCAGAGGCTACAAGCGGCACTCGACTTACCAGCGAAAGGAACCCCCGCGACGGTCGCATCGCGAAGGGAGTCAGGTTGCCGCCCCTCAACTTCGCATCTACCGTCTCCCCCACCCGACGGTGAATTTCCTCGTCAGAGAGGGCAGAGGAAGACATCCAGGTGCCTTCGACGGGCTCACCCGGCCTCATCTCGAACAGCCACCGCCGCCGAGCCATCAGCGGCAGCACCCTCCGGCGGTGGAAGGCGGCCACGACCACAGCGACGGTGAGGCCATGGCTCCGCAGCCTCGCTAGCCCCTCCAGGAGCGGCTCCAGCTTGGGCTGGTCGACCTTCGGGACACCCCACTTCCATTTCTCCGGGCAACTCCCCACAATCCGCCCAGTATAAGGGGGAAGTCCTCCGTCGTCGTTGCGGAGGTAAAACCAACTCGTGTACCACCGGCGGTTGGAGGACTCGAGTTGGGCCAGGATGTAGAGGTGCAGGCGGTCCTGACGCACTTGGAGAGTGCAGCCTCCGGCCCTCGATGCCTTCCTCTTACCCGACGTGCCCATCGGCTTGGTAGTATGCCCCGCCCAGAACAGGTGGAGCCACAAATCCCAATGGGGAGCGATCCCCAAATACCCCTCGTAGACGACAACGAAGATAGCCGCCTGAGCGATGGAGTTGGGATTAAAATTGTGGAGCTCCATGCCGTAATAGTGTGGGAGCGCCCGCATGAACCGGTCCTGCCGGGACACCGAGGCCGCACTCGTGGAAGGAGACGAAGCTCACGACATAGCCGTCATGGGGCCTCGGCTCCAGCTCGCCGTACGGAGCAATCCACTCTGGCCTACTAGGGTCTGTCACCGGGCGGAGGAGCCCACCGTCGACAAGCGACTGGAGCATCTCCTTGGTAACATCCAATGGATCCCAAGGGTCTGCCTCAACAACGACGATGTTGCCAGCCATGGGTGCGATGGAGGAATCAGGCACGGCGGTGAGTTTTTCTCTCTGCCTCCCACGCTCTCGCTTTTTTCTCGCTTTCTTCCTAGGTTCGCTCTTCTCTCCTCTTCTTCTCGGCACCCGCTGCTCTGGCGACGGCTCGGCGGAGGTGGCAGGCAAGGTAAGACGAGAAGGGGCAAGATTCCTCAGGTATTTATGCAGGGAGGAGGCGAAACGAGCGGGCGATGAAATCGGGGAGGTTTTCCCCCGTTCGGCGTGGTTAACCACGAGCCGATTTCGGCGGCCCATGCGCCCACGTCTCCTACATTAAATGCGAGGACAGTTACGTCATGTCCATCATGTCACGCCCGGCCACTACGGCAATAGGCATTGTTTCGCCTCCCCATGAAACCGCCTCAAAAGGCGCGCCACCCGTGGCCGAGCCGATAGGGAAGATATTTCCCGCGGCCTGTTCCTTTCATAGGAAGGAACCGGGCTCTGAGCCTATTATGATCCAGGGGTTCGAAGGCTGGGCCCCAAGGGGTTTTCGACAGCCGCCCCAGGATAACAGAGTCAGGGGCGACTGCGGGCGAGCCTATACGGGGCCGAGACCCAAGCGAGCGAAACGCTTGGGACGCCCAAAGTCATGTCCGAGACCGGCAGGAAAGTATCCGAATGGGATCCCACCGTAGGGAGGCACCAAGCCACCGAGGCCCAACGAACGGCCTCGGCACCCACTAGAGAAATCCTCTGGTACTCTTGGAGTGTGTCTCTGGACCGCTAGCCGTCCCCTAACGAACGGGGTTTGGGCCTCCACTCGGACTACCCGATAACAGCTCACCGGAAGTGCCACCGCTCGTGCCCATCGAGGGTAGCGAGGCACATTCCACCCCTCCTTCCGAGCAAAAAGGAAGCGCGAGGGTCGCATAAAAAGTCAGGGGAACCCCTGACGGCCTTCTCGCCCTATGCAGAGGCTAGGGGGCTCCTCCTGCAAATCTGCCGAGACCCCACGACCCGGGCTCGCGCCCAAAGGGGCCTCGGCAAACAAACCCTCATGCGCGAGGGGCGTATAAAAAGTTAGGAGAACTCCCGACGGCCCTCTCACGCAGAGGCTAGGGGCTCTTCCTGCAACCTTGCCGAGACCAGAATGGGCTCGGCAAACTAACCCTCCGTCCGAACGAAAAGGATATGTGAAGATCAGATGAAAGGGCCAGAGCACCCAAGACAAAGACAAACAGTCCAAAACCGCGCTAGAAGTTTCGCTACAAACACGATAAAAGGCCACCAAGCCCGTTACGGTCCAGGGGTTCGAAGGCTGGGCCTCCAAAAGGTTTCGACAGCCGCCCCAGGGCAACAGAGTCAGGGACGACATTAGGGGCGAGCCTACGAATGGCCCAGGCCCTGAGCGAACGGTCGCTCGGGGCGTCCTAAGTCGTGTCCGAGACCGGCGGGGAAGTATCCGAATGGGATCCCACCGTAGGGAGGCACCGAGCCACCGAGGCCCGCGAACGGCCTCGGCACCCACTAGAGAAACCCCCTGGTACTCTTGGAGTGCGTCTCTGGACCACTAGCCGTCCCCCAGCGAACGGGGCTCGGGCCTCCACTCGGACTACCCGCTAACAGCTCACCGGAAGTGTCCACGCTCGCGCCCATCGAGGGTAGCCTGGCACATTCCACCCCTCCTTCCGAGCGAAAGGAAGCGTGAGGATCATACCCAAAGTCAGGGGACCCCTAACGAACCTCTCGCTCCGCTGCGGAGGCTAGAGGGCTTCTTCCTGCAGCCTCGCCGAGACCCTCGCAACCCAAACTTACGCTTGGGGGCTCAGCAAAGGCAATAAGAACTACTTGTTCAGACGCGAAAATGAAGAAAGCCCCTGGAGGTGTAACTCCACTCCTCCGGGGGCTCGAGGGCTACACCCGGCGGGTGCGCTCGCGCGCACCCACCGGAACCTCAAAAAACAAACCCCAATTCCTACGGGGCAGGTATAAACCAAGCCTCGGCAAACCCTCAGGGGGAGTGCACGCACTCCCCCCGAGGCTCGGGGGCTACTGTCGGGTACCTTAGAATGGGGTACCCCAAGCAAAACATCAAATGGGTTGCCAAAGTCCCATCTAAAAATAATAAAAGCAAGAAGGTAAGTCGTGGGCCCCTCACCCGCCACGACCGAGCCCACTGGGTTCTCCCCCTCCTCGCCTCGAGCCTCGAGCAGGAGGTCTCGGCACCCTGACGCAAGCTCCGCTTCGTGCGAGGCTCCCCAGGGAAGGCCTCGGCAGGGAACGCCGTCTCCGCCTCGCCCGAGACTCCCCACGGAAGGCCTCGGTAGGAGGCGCGTTCTCCGTATCACGCGAGGCCTTTCGCTCAAGGCCTCGGCAAGGAGCCCGATCTCCATCTCGCGCGAGGCCTCATTCTTCGTGTCGCTCGAGGCCTGGCTTAGTCCGCGGTCCGTCGCCCCCCGCCTCGGCCGACCCTCCCGACAGCGTGTCATGTCTCATTAATGCTTCAACCACTCCCACAATCTCAGCCGGACGGCGATTCAACACCACAGAATGGCCGACGCGACCCGAGGTCGCATCAGCGCCATACCGGCCGGGACAGGGCACGGCGGGGATTACCGGCCACTGTGTCCTACCACTGTGCCCATGATCAGCGCCATACCGGCTGGGACAGGGTACGACGGGGATTACCGGCCACTGTGTCCTAACGCTGTACCCATGATCGGCCACCCGCCCAAGGCCTCGGCACTGTACACCAGGGCCTCGGCGATCTTGGGGTTCGTGCCTGCCAAGACCCCCCACCGCAGTGCAAGCCTCGGCACCGACCAAATCTCGGCCTCGCGTACAGTCCGTCCACAGTGGCTTGCACGCTCGCCGCCGCGTCCACTCCGAGGCATTCCCGGGGCTCCCACGACGCACAAGATCTGATGGGACGACCACGCCGCCCCAGTACTCCAAGGATGGACCACTCCGACTGACCACGCCACCACAGGAACAGGCCACAGGGCTCGGACATGCCGTCCCTATCGGCATGACGCCGCATAGTAATACATGTACTGTCCTTGTCCTCCCTTCAACTATAAAAGGAGAAGACTTGGGCCACTTAGGGAGGAGGACACCGGGTAACGCACACACACGCACACATTCCTAGCCGCTTGAGAGCAATGCCTCAGACGGCCCACACGACACCCTGCCGAGACCTGGGACTAGTTCCCTCTCTCCCTTAGCTTGTAACCCCCTACTACGAGCACTTCGGTGCAAGGAATACAAGTTCGATCTCTCAGACTGGACGTAGGGCACCTGATTGCCTGAACCAGTATAAATCTTGTGTCTCTTTGCATCACCATCCGGAAATCGGGAGCACGCAGAACAAATTCACTAGTCGATTGAGGACCCCCCCTGGTCTGAAACACCGACACCTTCTGATCGGAGAGGACGTCCGGAGGCCGAAGCGAGTGCTCCGATCTGGTGGGCCCGAGGGGCCGTGGAGCGGGCGCCGCTCCTTTGGGACCACAGCGTGGTGACAGCACATCCGTCATTGTAGAGGGCGCGAGTCTCTTCCTGGACCGTAGTGGTTGTCGTATGTCTATGTCGGGTTCCGTGTCTTAGGGCTAAAGGCGGTGCCTACAATATTGTTCGGACTCTGCAATACCGGAATGGTGGAAAGCACCTATCCCGTCGTTCCCTGGCGGTACTTTTCTTACCGCGGCGCAGGGCATGGTCCTTGGTGCTAGTGTTTGACTCGAGTGTCAAGTCGTACCCTGTGCTCATCCTTATGATGGAGTAGGGTGTACTTGTAGGGCGAGGCGGAGTCTGCCCTCGGTCGTCGGGCGAGGCGGAGTCTAGCCCTCGGGGGTCGGGCGAGGCGGAGTCCAGCCCTCGGGGATCGGGCGAGGCGGAGTCTGACCCTCGGGGGTCGGGCGAGGCGGAACCAGTCTCCCGTTGTTTCGGACAAGAGACGCAGTAACGTTCTCGTCTGATCGGGAGTGTCAACGCTCGATGGTTTATCAGTTCCACCTCATTGGGTACCCCGGTATTAGGTCCCCGACACACAACAAAAGGATCACGCACCCAAAACATATCTTCTCCAACAGCCTACGCAAATGACCAGCACAACGGCAACTCGCGACTCACCGGAGCGCTTGGTCGATGGCATCTACACCTGGGGTGGGCGTGCCGGTGCCGGGGACGGAGACAACGGGGACTCTGGGGCTGGCCGCCGCCAATGGCTTCTTCTCTGCAGCGACCGCCAACGGAGACAGCACAGACCCAAACCAGAGCGCTTGGTCGATGCTCCTCGCTGCGCCGGCGGCTCCCCGTCGCGGTCCCGCCTGGCCGTGCCCCATCGCCGACCCGCCTCGCCGCTCCCCGCTCCTCGCCGCTGCCAGCGGCTCCCCTCCGCGGGCTTCGCCTCGTCGAGCCGGCCGTGCCCCGTCGCGGGCCGTGCCTCGCCGCGGGCCCACCACTACGGGCTCTAGAGATTTGCGTCGTCTCTCTCGACGACGCTTATTTGCATTTTCGGCTCGGCTGGTATGCAAAATGGGTCTTGTGTTTGTGTCTTTTGTTGGTGTGTGTGTTTTTTATGTAAAACACTGTGAACGACGTATTTTGCGTTTGTGTTGCGCTGTTGGAGACAGTCTAAAGACATCACATTATGGGCAAATGAGAATATTGGGCCAAATACAGTACTAGCTGCCTTTGGAGCTTGATTCCAAACAGTAACTTAACAACCTCGCTCGCTGTGTCAGGATCGGAATGGGTTGACTCGACGGTTGGTTCCATATCCTGTTTGGCTTATCCGGTCAAGTGCCCATACAGCAAAAGATATGCAGTCCAGCTCCTCAGACGCGTACAGCTAAATAAATACAAGTGGGCCTGACCACTACATACCGCCATGCACATGTTCCTCGTCCAATTATCGGAGCCCCCTGCAGAGCAAGCTATCTTGCATGGCATGCCCTACTTTCTGGTACTACTGCGATCTGAATTTCTGGCCATTTCTGGTAGATGCAAAGCGGACAGTATATATGTTAATACATACACTGTTGAATGGACTACTACGCACATAAGGTTTTGGGATTAGTGGACAAAAAAAAAAAGGTTTTGGGATTCGACAGAGATAGTCCGAAACGAATTTTGTACTTCAAATATCTAAAATTCACTAAATTGGGTCTCAAATTTTTTTTCTTTTCAAAAGCGTGTATTGGCACGTGCTTCATTAAAGAGAAGTAAGATTCCTACAATGCCCGGGATTGCAATACGGTGAGATACCGTTAGCAACCTACCGATAGAAACACGGACACAAGACACCGGCTGTAACGGTGGAGCTGTAATGGCGTACTAACTTAAGAGAATAGTGTTGCGACTATGGAAGTTTGCCGGTGCTAGGGAGCCCGGGCGGTCAACGACGCGAGACTCCGAAAGCCGGTGGCAATCCAGGAGTCCGCCTCCTCCAGGTCAGTGTTCTACTAGAAAAGTTCACGACCTTAGACTCTTGCAGACAGACTATAGAAATCCGCTGCTAGACGACGATGTCCCTAACTACGCTACGACACACGCGGCTATTTAAGCTCCGTGCGTTCCAGACCAGAATTGCTCAAAATTCGTCCATTTCAGTAGGGACCGATTTTTTTCCCCAAAAAATCAATCCCATCAGCAGGAGTACATGTATTACGGCCTCAGGTCGACTATCTGAAACAATAGAAACGAACCCCACCCCCCGCGATAAAAAAGAAAACACAATACGGAGCTGTAGACTTTACCATTAGACCAGATGCGCGCGCGTGCAGTCCCGTCATGACAAGAAAAAAAAAACGTGCATGTATCGAAATCTGTGGGAGGACCGCGCGCGAGACCTTTCCAGTCCGGTCGTGTAGACCCCCATTGATTTCAGTTTAAGTGGCCTGATCAATCTCATCGATTCGATAACCATGTACTCCTGTCAGGAAGTTACCATGTTTTACGGAGTGGTTGTTAGGGCGATCGGCGAGGCGATCTCGAACCCGACGTCGATCTAGGCCGCCGCCCCGGCGACCTCGATCTGCTACGCCGCCGGCCACGTGGCCGCGGTGTCCAAGCCCCGTCTCTACCCTGCAGAGTGGAGCCGGCCAACGCATATCGTCTGGTTAGCCGTCTCAGGCGCCGGCGACGCACCATTGCCGATAGGGTTCTACCGCTTAGGGTCCTAGTCGGGTTCTGAGATCCGTGGTTGTGCATCTACTTGCACATCGCACGTCGTTTTTGCCCCCGGTTGATCGACATGTCCGGATCGGGAGAGGGAGATGTGGAGGGGAAGGGTTCCGGCCCAAACCCTAATGTTGAAGAGTTGCTACGCAAACTCCATCTCACGGAGGAGGAGGAGGAGGTGTTGGACCTCAGTGACGAGGAGGAAGTAGATGCTAAGGTGCCTGTGGAGTGGGCGCTGGTGGGGAAGGTCCTTTCTCCGGTGCCGATCCACGCCGATACGATCCGTACTGGCTATGAAGCCAGCCTGGGGCAATCCAGCTGGACTGAAGATCAGGACCATCGGGGAGAAGGGGGAAAACAAGTTTGTGGCTGAGTTTGGAAGTGCCCGGGACAAGGAGCGTGTGCTGTCAAGCTCGCCATGGATGGTGAAAAAGTATGGCGTGTTGCTGCAAGAATATGATGGGTCTCTCAGTGCGTCAAGCATTGTGTTCGACAAAGTTGAGATGTGGGTAAGGATCTTAGATCTGCCAATTGGTTGGATGAACAGAGATAAGGGTTCACATGTCATGGACATGATTGGCAAGGTTGTTTCCATGGACGTGGATGCCGATGGAAAAGCCAGTGGAGCCTTTCTCCGGGTGAGGGTCGCCATTGACATTGACAGACCCTTCCGGAGGGGCATCCTACTCAGACTAAAGCGACGAGAAGAACCGAAGTGGTTTAAGGTTCAGTATGAGAAGCTCCCATACATTTGTTTCTCATGCGGTAAATTGGGGCATACTGATTTGGAGTGTCCAACTCCAGCTGTTAGAAATGAGGAGGGGAAGTTGCCATACGATGTTCAGTTGAGAGCACCGGAGGAGAAGAGACGCCGGCTGCAGTCCTTTGCCGGGGCAGCAGCAGAGACTTTTGGGAGTGGCTCCTCCTCGGGCTTTTACCACACACGTCAATCGAATCAGTCGGGGGACCGGAGCTCTAGAACCGGATCTCGCTACTCTGATAGCGTGATGGGGGAATCGGAGGAACAAGAGGTGCAATCACCTCTGAAGGAGGACCGGGTGGACGTGGCTAGAAGAAACAATGAAGGTGGGCAGGGTGCAAGCAGGAAGCTTGATATGATGGATGAGGAGGGGCGCCGGCCGGGTCCTCGCAAGAGGAAGTCAAAAGGAGCTACCCCAGCCACACATACACCTGACCTGAACATTCCGGTGGATGGATGATCTACTCTGGTGCCAGCGGGACTGGTGAGCTCGCGGGTGAATCAGATGGATCCGGGGGCTGAGAGTGGGGGGAGTATGATTGAAACCCTTAAGAAACAAAAGCGTGGTGCAAACAACAATGCGAGATCGGCGGCGGCTGCGGAGAGCAGTCCCCGCCGGGCACAATGAATATCCTTAGTGTGAACTGCCTGGGGCTGCGGGCGGCCCGAGGCAGTTCAAGAGATCCGCCAGTTGGTGGTGGAGAAGAGGCCCGCGGTGGTGTTCCTGATGGAGACGAGGATGGGGGAGGAGAGAGCTCTCGGCTTGATTGCAGACCTTGGCTTCCAAAATGCCATAGTGGTCAAGGCGGAGGGTTTAAGCGGCGGTTTAGTGCTGTTGTGGCGTGGCGACGTCATGATCGCAGAGATGAGCAAGTCAAGGTCACATATTGATGTGATGTTGTCATGTGAGCGGCTGAAGATTTCTCATTGGCGGCTTACGGGGTTTTATGGTGAACCCAGAAGGGAGCGAAGGAAGGAGAGCTGGTACCTCCTGCGATTTCTGCGAGCACAGTCGAGTGAACCATGGCTGTGTTTGGGGGATTTCAATGAGGTTTTGGCGGTGGAGGAGCAGATTGGAGCCATTGAGAGGGAGCTGTGGCAGGTGACCGCGTTCTAGGACGTGGTCAGTGACTGTGGCTTCACCGACCTTGGTTTCCATGGTCTACCGTACACCTGGGACAATAGGCAGGATGCTGATCGAAATGTCAAGGTCAGGTTGGATCGTGCCTTGGGAGACTGTAAGTTCATGGATCGGCTGGGAGGATCCGAAGTGTTCCATCTCCCTCTGACGGAGTCGGATCATGCTGGCCTCTTGGTGGAGGTGAGGAATTCAGAGCCGGTGGCTGCGGGCGGGGGGCAGGCGTCCCAAACCATTCCGGTATGAAAACATGTGGAAAACTCACGGGGAGTACAATGAGTTTGTGAACAAATCCTGGGACCCGGGGCCGGGCAGGGCAGATTTGTCCACAGTGGCGAATACTCTCTCAACTTTGCAAGGAGCACTGAAAACTTGCGATCGAGACGTCTTTGGCTCGGTCACAAAGCAAGTTAAGGAGCTCAGAGCGCAGCTAGAGGAAGAGAGAGGAAATACTCTCTATCGAGGGCCTACGGATAGGGAACGATCAATTATGTCACGGCTTGCAGAGGTCCTTGCACGGGAGGAAGTGATGGCAAAGCAACGATCCAGGATCAGTTGGCTTCGGGAGGGCGACAGGAATACTGAATTTTTTCAGGCCAAAGCCAAAGCTAGAAGCAGAACTAACCGGATCAAGCAGCTCAAGGATGATGATGGCCGTGTCTTTACAGAACAGGTAGACAAAGAAAGATTGGCATGTGATTTCTACCAACACCTTTTCTCAGCCCAGGATGATCTGGAACCGGAACTGGTGTGTACTCACGTGCCGAGAAAGGTGATGCTGGAGATGAGTGAATTACTAGCGGTACCCTTTTCTGAACAGGAGGTTGAGGCAGCGTTATTTCATATGGGACCAAACAAATCCCCGGGTGTTGACGGCTTCAACGCGGGCTTTTTTCAAACGCACTGGGACCTGGTCAAAAAGTGTGTGATGGAGGCGGCATTGGGTTTTCTGAATGGTGGAGAGCTACCCGAGGAGGTCAATAAAACCTTGATGGTCCTTATTCCTAAGGTAACTAATCCACAAGATTTAACCCAGTACCGACCGATTTCTCTATGCAATGTCCTATATAAAATTTGTTCCAAGGCGATGGCAAATCGACTTCGCCGGATTTTGGAGGAGGTGATCTCAGCTGAACAAAGTGCGTTCATACCGGGCCGTTTGATTACTGATAATGTCCTGATCGCGTATGAATGCATACACTATCTGAGGAACAAAAGGGGAAAACAAGGTGATTGTGCAATCAAGTTGGACATGGCTAAGGCCTATGATAGGGTTGAGTGGCGATATCTTGAATGCATCATGAGAGCAATGGGATTCCCTGAAGTTTGGATTTCTCTAGTGATGAAGTGTGTGACATCTGTGACCTTTTCAGTGAGGGTGAATGGAGTCTTCTCTGATGAGTTTAAACCGTCGAGAGGGCTACGTCAGGGGGATCCCATTTCGCCTTATCTGTTTCTAATATGCTCGGAAGGTTTATCATGTATGCTAAAGAACATTGGACCACAATATGTCTCAAGGGGGGTGAGAGTCAGTCGACATGCGCCATGGATCTCGCACCTTTTGCTTGCTGATGATTGTTTGATATTCACACAGGCGTCGAAGAGGGGGGCGGACAGAGTGACAACGATCCTTGACGAGTATCACCGAGGGTCGGGGCAGCTTGTGAATAAAAACAAGTCTGCCATCTTTTTTAGTCCGAATTGTGACGACGAAGACAGAAGGGTGGTTCATACCAGCTTGCAAATTGGTACTGAAGCGCTGGGGGAGCGCTATTTGGGCTTACCTACGGCGGCTGAGCGTGGTGCAACTGACGCGTTCAACTATGTGCCAGCAAGGATGCGCGGCATGGTGGAAGGATGGGCAGAGAAGGGACTCAGTTGTGCTGCTCGGGAGGTACTTCTGAAAGCCAATGCACAGGCGGTGCCCACCTACCCTATGTCTTGTTTCAAACTGTCGCCTACGGTGTGTCAGAAACTTACCTCGACAGTATCTAATTACTGGTGGGGGAGTTCCCTCGATAACCACAAAATGCATTGGCTAAAATGGGAGAAACTCACAAGATCAAAAGAGGATGGAGGAGTGGGCTTTCGTGATTTTGCTTTGTTCAATCATGCAATGCTTGGGAAGCAAGGATGGAGATTGTTTTCACGGCCGGACTCTTTATGCGCCAAGGTACTGAAGGGGAAATATTACCCTAACTGTGATTTCCTTTCAGCTACCAAGAAAAGACGAAGCTCGGCTATGTGGAAGGCAATCCTTCATGGCAGAGACGTCCTTGCCCGGGGTCTAATCAAGAGAGTTGGACCGGGGGACATTAGTATTTGGGAAGACAACTAGATCCCTGGCGTGCGACCTCTCAAACCTTTGGTTCGTATGCCTAGGACCACCGTGGAGCGTGTACGGGATCTGTTCATACCCGGGACACGTGTGTGGAATGAAGCGTTGATACGTAGCTCATTCTTGGCGTTGGAGGCGGCTGAGGTGCTGAAGATCAAGCCGAGCAACCGTCTAGATGAAGATGTGATCGCCTGGGCACATGAAAAGCATGGGGCTTATTCAGTAAAATCTGCTTACAAGTTGCTCAAGCGGGACCAGATGGAAAAAGCGATGGCCGATGATAACAGGCAGGCATCAGCTTCAGGTGACTCGACCTTTTGGAAGGTGCTATGGAAACTGAATGTGCCACCCAAGGTTCGTGTCTTCTGGTGGAGGGTGCTCCATAATTCCCTGCCGTCAAAGTCGGAGCTCAAGAGGCGACATGTGGCAAGAGAAAGCCACTGTGAGGTGTGTGGCAGTCGAGATGAGACCTTGCTTCATGTGTTCTTCGACTGCCCGCTCGCGAAGCGATTCTGGAAAGAGGTGAAGAAGGAGACGGGGATGCCGGTGCCAAGCATACAGAGTTGCACTTGGGCTAGGGATGTTCTCCACATGCGGTCAGGGAGGATCGCGACCACTGAAACAATTATATGTGGCGCCTGGGCACTCTGGACTGGTCGCAACGCGCGTGGTCACGGGTGCAAATCCTGGAACCAGGTGCTACTGCTCGGTTCATATCAAAGCTTCTGGAAGACCTGGCGTCACTAAAGCGAGCGCCGGTGGTCAGACCGAGGGCGCCGAAAACGAAGTGGCAGAAGCCATCGTCGGGCTGGTTCAAGATCAATACGGATGCGGGCTTCGACCAGGTGACCAATACTGGCTCGGCAGGAGTGGTCATCCGCGATCAAGATGGTCTAGTGGCAGGTGGATCAGCAAGATGGTTTGAGGATGTACCGGATGTGCTTACAGCGGAGGCCATGGCGGCGAGGGAGGGTCTCGAGCTGGCTGTGGAATTGGGACTCGACCGGGTGATGCTTGAAGTCGATTGCCAAGAACTCTCGAAGTTGTTGCTAAGTCAACATGCGTCTACTTCACACATCGGAGGCTTATGTTTTGACATTTTAGAGCTAGGCAAGGTTTTTAGTGAGTTTAAGATTAGATGGATTCAAAGGGACGCGAATTCGGTGGCAAACCTTTGTGCATCTATGGTTTCGGCCACTGATCGTTGTCACTTCTGGATTGATAATGCACCGGGCTGGCTAGTCGATCTAGCGGCTGCCGATTGTAATCTTGCCATGAATTAATAGAAGCTCTATTACTCAAAAAAAAAAAAATCTCATCGATTCGATAGCTAGACTTTACCTGAAATGATGTTGTTTTATTTCCTGCAGTGGCTGCATTTCTATCTCGCGGCTTACTCATTTTGTAGAGTGATGGACAACTGTATAGTTATAAAACCACTTTTTCCCCCTTACTCGCAAAGGTGCTGTATTTTCTGGCAAAAAAAAATGTTCTTGTACATTGAAGTATATATATAGTATGGAGCAAAATTCATCGCCGGTCATCAACTTGGCCGCTAGTGTTATCCAGGTCCCTGAACTTCTAAAGTGATATATGTGGGTCACTAAACTTGGCAGGCGGTGTCATCCAGGTGGGGCCCTAAACTTTCAAGGTGCTCACCGCAGATCCCTAAACTTGGCTGGCGGTGCCATCCCGGTTTCTAAACTTTCAAGGTGACCACCACAGATCCCTAAACTTGGCAAGCAGTGTCATCTCTGTCCAAATATAATAATATTAAAAGTTACCTATAGTATTAAAGTTTTTTTCTA
Source organism: Miscanthus floridulus (assembly GCF_019320115.1). Lineage (NCBI taxonomy): Eukaryota > Viridiplantae > Streptophyta > Magnoliopsida > Poales > Poaceae > Miscanthus > Miscanthus floridulus. The sequence continues at coordinate 2,722,409 of NC_089586.1, forward strand.
TTAAAAGTTACTTCTAATTTTAGTATTATTTTAAAAGTTTCAATAGTAGTATTATAGAAGTAACTTTTCTCTGTTATTAATACTATAACATTATTATTAATACTTTTAATACTAAATACTATTATTAAAAGTTCTAATACTGTAATACTACTATTAAAAGTAATAGTATTATAGTAATAATAATATAGACAAGTGAATTCTATAATACTACTATTAATACTTTTCAAATAATACTAAAATTAGAAGTAACTTTTAATAGAGAAAACTTTTAATACTATAGGAATTTTAATATTATTTTAATACTATTAATGATACATAAATACTGAATTAATTTAGTATTTTTCTATTTTAGTTTAAACCTAAAAGAAGGTGCTGTATTTTCTGGCAAAAAAATGTTCTTGTACATTGAAGGATATATATAGTATAGAGCAAAATTCATCGTCGGTCCTGAACTTGACCGCCAGTGTCATCCATCGGCCTGTTCGGGAGGCCGTATCGTATCGTGGATTATTTACTGTTGGCTGGTTTGGTGTGAGAGAAAAACACTATTCCTGGCTGGAAATTTACGATCGTTTACGAGCAAGCGAACATGCTGCATGTCTCTGAACTTCTAAAGTGATATCTATGGGTCCCTAAACTTAACAGATGGTGTCATCCAGGTCTCTAAACTTTCAAAGTGATCACCGCAGGTCCCTAAACTTGGTTGACGGTGTCATCCCCGGTCCCTGAACTTTCAAGGTGATCACCACATGTCTCTAAACTTGGCAAGCGGTGTTATCTCTGTCTAAATATAATAATATTAAAAGTTACCTATACTATTAAAAGTTACTTCTAATTTTAGTATTATTTTAAAAGTTTCAATAGTAGTATTATAGAAGTAACTTTTCTTTGTTATTAATACTATAACATTATTATTAATACTTTTAATACTAAATACTATTATTAAAATTTCTAATACTTTAATACTACTATTAAAAGTAATAGTATTATAGTAATAATAATATAGACAAGTGACTTCTATAATACTACTATTAAAACTTTTCAAATAATACTAAAATTAGAAGTAACTTTTAATAGAGAAAACTTTTAATACTATAGGAATTTAAATATTATTTTAATACTATTAATGATACATAAATACTAAATTAATTTTAGTATTTTTCTATTTTAGTTTAAACCTAAAAGAAGGTGTTGTATTTTCTGGCAAAAAAATGTTCTTGTACATTGAAGGATATATATAGTATAGAGCAAACTTCAATCGCCGGTCAGGTCCCTGAACTTCTAAAGTGATATCTATGGGTCCCTAAACTTGGCAGACGGTGTCATCTAGGTCCCTAAACTTTTAAGGTGATCACCGCAAGTCCCTAAACTTGGCTGACGGTGTCATCCCGGTCCCTGAACTTTCAAGGTAATCACCACAGGTCCCTAAACTTGACAAGCGGTGTCATCTCTGTCTAAATATAATAATATTAAAAGTTACCTATAGTATTAACAGTTTTTTTCTATTAAAAGTTACTTCTAATTTTAGTATTGTTTTAAAAGTTTCAATAGTAGTATTATAGAAGTAACTTTTCTCTGTTATTAATACTATAACATTATTATTAATACTTTTAATACTAAATACTATTATTAAAAGTTCTAATACTTTAATACTACTATTAAAAGTAATAGTATTATAGTAATAATAATATAGACAAGTGAATTCTATAATGCTACTATTAAAACTTTTCAAATAATACTAAAATTAGAAGTAAATTTTAATAGAGAAAACTTTTAATAATATAGTTATTTTAATATTATTTTAATACTATTAATGATACATAAATACTAAATTAATTTTAGTATTTTTCTATTTTAGTTTAAACCTAATATATTTGTTGTTGTAAATTATTTTAATGCTTTATTTTTTTGCTGATGTAATTACATTTTAATAATAAATATTATATAAATAATGATTGATTAATTGACACAGTGTTGAATCTACGTCTAGCGCACAGTCAGCGTGCTACGCTAGCTTATAGAGTATGTTAGATCACATTTGGACAATGATGACACCGTTTGTCAAGTTTAGGGACCTGCGGTGATCACCTTCAAAGTTCAGGGACCGGGATGACACCGCCAGCCAAGTTTAGGGGCATGCGGTGATCACCTTTAAAGTTTACGGGACCTAGATGACACCGTCTGTCAAGTTTAAGGACCCACATATATCACTTTAGATGTTCAGGGGCCTGGATGACACCACCGGCTAAATTCAGAGACCGGCGGTGAATTTTCCACTATAGTATATATAAGAGTGAAACTACAGTAGTTTGTACTCATCTCTCATCGGTCTCTTTCTGTTACGATAAGCAGGGTGCGTGCACATCGCTACCATTAGCACACCCAAATTTGGCTCAAACGCAATGATTTTCAGAGTCACTAGGCGATCCGTTGTTCGCTTCGTTGAAAAAACAAGCCGAAATACTGTTTGTGCTGATTTGTTGTAAGAGAAAAATATTAGTTTCAGTTGAAAAACAAGCTAAAAAAATGAATTATAAGAGAAACGAATATGGCCTAGAGACTGAATGGGGTAGAAATAAATTAACCAAAGCATCGTCGGATGATCTGGTGAGTGGAGGCAAGCTTCGGTGGCTGTAAACAGACGTCTTGGTCACTACTAAAAGATAAATTTTATAGTTGTTTCTATTTGTTCACTAAGCAAATCATTTCTAGTTAGTTCTGGGTGCACTGTAGCTTATAAGAGGCGGTCGGCTTCAGATAACCATCAAAATAGGATTTCTACTAGGATCGATTGCTTATGTCAACCACCATTAAAAATAAGAGAATTTTAGGCGTAGTTGACTTAGTCAACCATATCTAAAAACCGATATTCAGGGACAGTTGACTAAGTCGACCGTTCTTAAAAATACGTAGAACAAATAAATTTATAATAGCTTTTTAAATGAAGTTGGATGAAGACAATTTATATAAAAATTATAGAGAACGACGAGATCTATGACCCTGTTTGCTTGAGCTACTTTTCAGTCATGGAACAGTGTTTTCCTCTCGTAACATTTCAACATAAGCATCAACATAAGCTAAATTTCAGCATAAGCGAACAGAGCCTATAACTTTTACTTTTTAATTTTCTAAATGATCTTAGATAGAGACACATCTATATAAAAGTTTTAGTCATCGACTGGATCTAAAACTTTCTAGTTGATTTTTTGTTTCATGTTGTTTAGAATCTAGTCAAAATATTTAATATAAGATTCATAAATATTAATACAAAAGGACAATATTATATTCTTAGTCACAGAGAGAGCTTGTGCGTGAGGCAGAGATTTTAGGTTTGAATCCCCGCGGATGCACTTGCTCAAAATACTTCAAAGAAAATACTTGTCATAGCTATAATAATTGCGGCAACCCTTAGGTATAATAAAATATTTTTCCTTGTTTCTTTTATTATTTTAATTTTTTTAAAAGTCAAATATGATTGACTACGTCATGTAAATCACTTTTAGGAGCGGTTGACTTAACAAGATTGCTTTCATTTGTTGCTTCAATGAGTTGCCAAGATCAAGAGCGGTTTAGGCCAGTGGTAAAGCAGTCTTGTCTTGATGCCTTGATGGATACCTCTTGCACGTGCGGATTTCTAAAATCTTCGTTCGCATGTCTTATGCATCGTGCTCATCAGCGACGTCTATCTAGCGATGTATCTTACGGATCACGCTCATCGTTTGGTGCACACGATTGCACGTTCGACTCACCTTTATCTTTTCATCTCGGGAGATGTATGATTCTTCATTTTTCCAAAATGAGATTCATTCATTTCTTTCTTCCCCGACGACCACTACGACTACAACGACGTGAAAAATCAAGACCCCCAAAAAAGACGAGGTCCGGTGGTGGGCATTTGGGAAAGTCGGGCCGATCGCTTGCCTTCATTCAAGCGAGGGTCCAGAAGAAGAACGAAACCAAATAAGAGGCCAAGGGTAGGGAAATGAGTGGAATCGATGGACAAGGGGAAGCAAAACGAAATGAGGATTTAGCAACAAAAAAAAATGCAACGTCTTGGATACCATGACCAATCACCATCGAGAAAGAAGAAGTTTCTTTTTTTCCTAAATCATTTCGGGTGAGCAGAGCCTTCAAGCATCCAAAATACACCTGGTTGTAAGTGACATAGCCTTCCGAGTCTTCCCGATAGAAAATGACCACTCTTTGGTAAAAAACAAACTGAGGCTGCCTTCGTATCATATCCATATCATACCACGCACCGCCGTTATTCAGCAATAATATTGTTGCAAAACTAATGTAGTAGTACACAAGCGCAAAGGACTTAAGGACATCACATGGCGACAAGTGTATCGACGATATACGTCATGTACTGTCCCTACCTTACACGCCGTTGGCATACGCCCGCAGACGGCAGCCGAGAACGCCAGGCCATGCGTATACGGCACATGCCTGCTGCTGCTGTATGTGGCAGTGGTCGTCTCCTTGGGTTGGGCCTCCGTGTTGCCATGCTGTGGGTGGGGCCGTGGGAACGGACGGGGATGCAGGATACTCACGGCGGCCGGAGGGGGGCCGCGGACTGGACCACCACTCGCACTGTAGTAGTAGATCCGTAGCCGCGTATGGCACATCATGTCGCCGTCTCTCACAGCCACTCCCTGTACCCACAGCACTTTCACGCTGCGCTGCCTTGGTGCATACAAGACCCAGCGACGCGCGCATTGCCGTGGATATCTGCCTGCCTGCTCAACGTAGACCGATGGATACGCCTGTTTATATTTATTTCGCCGTTCGAATTCGGATTGAATCGATATTATAACCATGACGAATGGCTACGATTAGATACGACATCCGATTGATTATTGATACGGATACGGTGTGGATTTTGATATCCGACTCAATACGGATGATTTGAACTCAGCTAAACGATTCGAATGTGAAATATCCTACTTTTCACAACTAGCCTTGAGGCGGGCCGGCCAAGATCGATCGAGTTTGGGGGATCGGGATCGCTAGGAGAACGGCCATGCATGCCCGTTGCCCGTGGCGCGGCTCGCGGGCCGCTCTGGCTTCATTTCTCTTGTAGCGTCGTGGCGGGGGTCGCCTGGATCCCTGCAGTGTTGTCACGTACTACGAGAGCTAGCGACGCGCGCGGCGCGGTAGATGGATGATGAGCAGCTAGCACTAGTAGTAGTACAGCGTGGATCGAGACCGGCCGATCGATTGCGTCCCCAGTTAGTTTGTTACTACTGGACAATAAAAAAGATTATCTCCTCTAATTATTGCGCGTTGCTTTCTCCGGCTCTACTGCAAGGACGACGTCGTAGATTAATCCTACCACGAGTACGTACTACTGATGATGAATTGATGATGGATCGATCTCGAGTGCGCTCAATCCAGAAGGACTATCTATCATCTCCGTTTCATCTGCATGCCTCTTTACATGACTACAGTAACAGCTGTACCACCACAGCATCCATCCTGTCGTCATCCCGATCGATAGAGCCACGGTTTGGCCGCTGCGCATCACACGTTTCAAAGGGCAAAGGCTCGATCGATCGCCTTTCTGTTCGTTGCTTGCGCCCTCACGTCTCTCCGACACGGCATCGATCAGCTGGATCGCGCGGCAAAGGAGAAGGACAGCGGCGGCGGCGGCGAGCCGGCGACAGCCAATATAATCCGGCGACCGGCGGGCGGGCGAGTTCGGCCGGTCCAAGGCGAAATCTCTGACCCTTCGCGCGTTCGGCGTTCGGCGTTCGGCAGCCTCTTGGCCTGCCACCTTTCCCCGGCATGGCCGGCAATCTCTTCTCTCGAACGTGCAAGCGCTAGCTGCGCCCCTCGTTCCGACAGATCATGCTTTGTCCGTGGTCAAAGCACTCCGCGTGGCGCACGCATGTCTGACGACACCGACTACACAGTCCAGCCGTACGTGCACGGCACAAGGAGGAGATATGTGCACGGCCTTTAGAGATGAATGGTTGACCATGGTTATCATGTTCAGACAACAGTGGTCTGAAACTGCAAGGAACTGCAGCTTGAAAGTCCAATGTTTGTTCGGCGCCTCTTGGTAGGCAGCAAACTGCCTGCAATATTCAGTTCAGAAGGCTATGGCTCTACCGAACCCGTTCCTTGCTAGCAGCTGCCTTGACTACCTACCTGTATGGCTGCATGTAATAATCTACTATTAAAGAAATGAGCTACCCTCGTGTTGCCGTCGGGCTTGATCTGGACGCCCTCGTGTATGGCTACCTGTATTAAAGAAATGACTACCTACCTGTATGGCTATGTCTCTCAGAACAGATCGCCCTCGTGTTGAAGTCGGGCTTGATCTGGACGCCTTGCTTGTCGACGATGCTGCCGAGGATTCGACAAGTGCGTCACGAGCGAGACGAGGCGGTTGCACCTGGGCCTGGTACTCTGCAGGTTGAAGCGCGCAAGGAGCCGAATCGCCGCAGATGACGACGATTAAAGATTCCCGTACGAAATCGATAGTCGATCCCGCCGAGAACGTGATGCTGATCTTGAAGTCCATTCGCCATGGATCAGCACGCATACCTTTACCTGGTGCACCAACTGTCGACAAAAGATGCTAGGCAGTCAACCGCGATGGTAGATTGATCGGTGGAGGTGCGCGTAATCAGGAACCGAATGGTGACACAAAGGGCAGAGACACCGATTTAGACAGGTTCGGACCGTCTGATCGACGTAATACGCTACGTCCTGTGTCTTTGGTGTATTGTATTGAGATGTATGTAGATCCATGTCCACTAGAGGACCCATACCTCTCCTTATATACTCTGGAGGGGTAGGGTTATAAAGAAAGTATCATATTTGGTACTATACAATAACTTGCGGTACACGCCGAGCAACGCCGTGCACGCCTTGATCTTCTAGGCTGGGTCACTTTTGATAGTGTGACCCATATCTTGTCTTGTGGATACCGCCAGCCATACCCCACAGGCAGCCATGGCTGCAGAGCCACAGCAGACCGTTGACCTGAATCTTCAGTCACCGCAGGCATTTCCTAGCTAGTCCTATGTGCTTACTCGATCTCTGCTTTCCTCTGCCTCGAGTCCTGAAAAAAGAAACAAACTAGCTAGTATGTCTGATTTCTGAGTGGTTGTATTGCAAAGGTGATTTGACTTCTTCAGATGACACTGTCACATATCAGGAAAACAGAAGATATAGTTCTGAAGTAAACAGTACTACTAGTCTAGTAGTCAAACACAAATAAACAAACCCAAGTTGTTCGTCACTGATTACGGAGCCCGAATTGAACAAGTACGCGCCACGATCAGCTCGCACTAGCATGCACTTGCCCTTCTTCCTGTCACCGATTATGTCAGCCCAGGAAAACGCAGCTGAACCACTGGACAATGATAGCTAGCTGAACACAAATGTAAGACTGAATCGTCAGTGCAGGTGTGTGCCTGTGACAGGCACAAAAGCTATAGGCTATGGCTTGTGTTGTGTAGGGCTCGCTGGAAGAAAAAAGATCTCCCAACCACTTCAGATCCGCGGCGCTCATCATGGAATGCAGAGTGCAGACACCGTGGCAGTGCTGAGTTTACAATATGCATTTTCCTGCGCACGAGGCAGCAGCGTGATCGGAACAAAGTGTAGTGCAGAGCGTCAGAAAGCAGAGCTTACATCAGTTAAAGCATTATTGTATCGGCAATGCATGTAAGCAAAATAATTAAGCTGCTATTCTCGGTCAAGTAACTCCAAACAAAGATGTTCAAATAACCTTTTATCAAATCATGCTTTCTCACAGTATGGGACGCACACTTTGCTGCATTTTCTGCCGCATCAGTTGCCGCCTTCTTGGCGCCTTGCCTCCAGCATGTTTGGCCGATCAACCTAATATATTACTTGGTTCCTCAATAAGAATTAAGAAAAGCCCTACCTTTCTGCAAGTTGAGATTGACCAAGTATTGAGACGCATTCTCTCATCAAAATATGACTGAAAATGAACCAGCACCTAATAAAATGATTTCGGTGCGCGCTACCCACAAATATCATGACACAAAAAGTGCTGCCTCTTTCCCTGTCACTCATTAATCTCTTGCTTCTAGCACGTCCAGCCAGTCACCTGACGAAGTTGATCACTTCTCATCATCGTCATCAGGATAAATGCTGTCGCCGTTTATCATCATCAGACAACACCCGAATCAACAGAAATTCACAACAAATGAAGCTTCATCAGAAGTATCGAGCACAAAGTAGGAGATATCTGTTATTGTGCACTTCAGATTCATGTACCAGCTATTCGAAAAATATACACTATTAACAGTCAGGGACCGCCTAGAGCCATAGGCCGAAACAATGAGGTTATTCAGCAAATCAGCAATGCTAGAGTATATGGTCTTTTTTTTTGTATGACTACCGGACTGGACTGCCCTGGTATTTCTTTAGATATCTCAATGCCAAACTTGTTAAAATATAAATTAGATCATCCACCTTTCTCTATCAACTTAACATTTTGGTTGAACTAGTTGGTGCATATGCAACTCAATGTAATATCAGAACAAGAGGTTTCGAGTTAATCTTGGCAGATGCAATTAAATTAAATAATTGCAACGGACTCCTATTTCCACAATTAAGGGAGCCTGCACGCGCGGGAAGTGTTTATAAAGTGAATTACCCACTCCTATATTTTTCTACCAGTTTAAACTTTTAGGCTGAACCGCTGGATGCATTCAACTCAATAAAGACCAGCGTCCTATTCGCTTGTCTTATAAACCGTATTTTTTCAGCTAATAAATAATATTTTTTCTCACAATAAATCAGTCAATAATACTTTCAGCCATGTCTTATCAGCCAAACGAACTGGGCAGATTTTTTATAACTAGTCAAACTTTTCACTATGACTTCGATCGATTTCACTCTCTTAACCAAGTTACTGCCTATAAGGCCTATAAGGGCAACTCTAGTGTTACAGCGAACCATCCAGTCCACGCGCACGCCAGCCGAACAGAAATTTGGTTTGATTGCTCGAGTGCTTGATTCGGTTAGTGGGACCCAGTCCAGTGTAGTCTTACCCGCTTTTCCATTCTTCATGGCCTGTTTGGTTCTGCAGCGAGTCTAATTTTGCCACTAGATATTTAGACATAGCAGAGATTAATTAGATTAATCTAGATCAGATTAGCTCTGATAACTTAGACTAAGAGAGTTGATCTTAGGTAATAATGAAATGAAACGTATGCTTTCCAAATCATTGCTTGACAGATGAATTAGACTTAAACATGGACCCACCTCAAATAGCCCCAACTAATAATTACCTCTTTTGGGGATATTTTTTTAGGTGGCTGTTGCATAACCCACTCTAAACTCTTTTTGGTACTTAATTAGTTAGACTCCAACTAGCCCAAACTAGCTCTAACCATAGATCAAACGGGCAAATGACACCAACCATGGCGAACACCTATCAGATAAGCTTTTTTTATTCTCAGAGTGCGAACCCGAGTTTGAAGGTCGATTCCTATTCGGACACCAAGCGTTCGACCGCTATAGTGTGTATGGTTCGATTTTACACCCGCATGGTTCGATTGTTGAGCGCAATGGAGCTGCTCTAAGGGCAGCCGCAATGGTCAACTCACAGGCTAGCTCTAAGATTTTTTTTTCATATTTTAATGAAATAGAGAGAAAAACTAGCTCTTAATTAAGAGATAGGTTCATACACATATTCTAAGAATATGAGAGAGTATTATGTAGGTCTAATCATACTATAAGTCATTGCTAAAAGCTAACATTATTAGAGAGGTGGCCTTAAAGCTAGTAACTAACTTTTACTATTACGAGTGTCGTAAGTCATTGACTCGTTCTTCAATAGGCATGCAGTCAGCTGCAGTATTGGCAGGTGGGCTGTAGCAATTTTTTTTAATTTTAACACTTTTTGAAAACTAATTATAAATTTAACATGGTCGGAGTTTTTTTTTAAACTAACATTTTTTGCCGCGCCTATTGCCCTGGCGCGGCCAAATGCCTGTACCGCGCCATGTATGGTGGTGTGGCAGCGAGCTGACGTGGCGACGACCGGAATCGCTGACCGCTGACGGGGCAGGGTCTGTCGCGCCACCGATCTTGGCGCGGCACTGCCGCGCCACGACGCATGGCGCGGCGGTACCTGGACGGTTTACCACCTCCACCATGCCTCGTGCTTGGAACTGCACCACTCGCCATGGCCACGCGCCCATCCACCTATTGCGGCCACTACCGAGGCCTGTGCCGCCAATGAACTTCGCACCGGCGACCACCCCGTCACTCCATGGCATCGAACTCTACGCCGGCGTCGAGCTCCGTGTTGACGAGCCTTTTGCAACCAGATGTTTCACGCGTTTCAGATATATGTTTTATGTGTTTTCCCTTTCAACGGCCGCCCATATTAACCACCGTAATGACTGGTCTTCAGTTCCCCCTTACACGCCTCTCACATTAATTATAGGTGAATCAATCGATCACAAGCACTCGTGGACTCGTGGTGTCGCTCCTTAACAACTCATAGGATATATACGTATGCACTCATCGTGGAAGTTCATCAGATGCTTTCGACTTCTGGCCTCCTCCTCCCTGTCTATATTTTCAGCTCCATAGAATAGATAGAAATGCAACTATAAGGGTCTGTTTGGAACGCAGGAATTTTACAGGAATCACACAGGAATTTCACAGGAATCAGTTCAATTTCACAGGAAAAACGCAGGAATGGGGAAAAATCCCGCATTCCAAACAGGCCCTAAAGCTACGATCCTCAATTGTTATTCGGTGCTCATCTGTTGTGTAGTATCTTGGGACGCTAGGAAAGCTAATCATGACGGCAGTACTACCGCGATGCATAGAAATGAATATGAAGCAAATAAATGAAGTCTGTGCACAAGTTCACGAGCTGCCACATAACATTTTCATTGGTTTGACATAAGTTCGACATAGCATAACCAACTTAGCCTGCAAGTTTTGGACGCCAATAATAGTTCAACCTAACAAACTAAGACCCAGGAGTGTAAGGATCCCTCGGACGCCTCTGTCTCTTCGGATTTGTTGGCAACACATTGGGAGTGTAGCCAACGTCGGTATGGTCACGTCGACGGTGCGTACGGCTCGTACCTTGCAAGTATGTGATACACACGATTACTTATAATTCTTTATGATCGTTAGTTCATGGAGCATACGTATTTAAAGAAACTACATTTGTTAGTACATGTGAGGCTCCTTGGTACCAAGCGGGGCACCACCTAGCTGAGACATGCCGATCTCGTCCTTCGCCCAATCGTCCCACTGGTCGTGCTGTCTGTGGAAGCCCAGGGAGTCGTCGTCGTCATCATCGTCGTCCTCAGTTGCTGGGTCCTTCCCAGCGCTATGATGTGGTGGTGTACGCACCGCGGAAGTGACACCTGTCATCTACTGAGAAGAGCCGGCTAGTGTCCTCAAAGAGACTGAAGACGTGCCACCCGACCACGCAGGGAGTGGCGGTTCCTCATAAGGAGTGTCCATGCAGCTCAGCTTCTAAGCTAGCTTCCTGCAGCTCTTCTTCACCTTCTGCATAAATAGACGTTAAAGTTAGTGCATTTCCCAAACGCATATACACTGAACAAACATTTTCGGAACGGACAAGTTTATGTTTACCTCCATAAAAGCCGTGAGAATGCCTGGCCCCTGCCCTCTAGACTCGTGAAGCTAAAACGCTGCTTCGTTGGATAGCCTTGACAATTGTGTCGCCTGGGTACAGAAACGTGGTTGGACTGTTTTAGTACACATACTTAATACCAAATGGATAACAAATTGTACCATTCAAGTATCTTACCATATATCTTTGAAGCGGGGCTCTCTGTAGCTGTGTGTCCTCCCTAGTGGTAACGTCGTACACATCTTCGATGACATCTTCCTTTGAGTCCTCGTCAACCGCCTCCTCAGTGTACGGGGGCTTGATATGTGTCCTTATAGACCTGTGAAGCCACCGTAGGTACTCGTCGAAGGTGTGCTGGTCGTGTGGAGGACCCGCATGGACCGGATGTCGTACCCTGTTCTGCCACAAATGGATGTGCACGCTGTGTGTCGTGCGCCAATCCTTGGTCTTGTACCTCTTTCTGCGGTCATACCTGCAACAAAACGATGTTAGTTGTACTACACACCTCTGAATTGTAGCTTTATTATTAATCGATAACACACCCGTGCAATGCTTGGTTGGTGGAGTAAAGCGGTAATGGACATCCTGTCATTCTTCCAAACTATCTGCAGACCCTGATGGGCAAGTGAATCTCGACCACATGGAAGAAAATAAGAGGGACATCGCAGCGATACTCGTCTGATTCATCCCTAGTGACAGGACTAAGATAGTACTGGAGCTCTAGAGCATCCCAAGGACACCAATACACCTGAAATTTTGTAATTGAGTTAAGTTGTGATATAGTGTACATCGAACAAGACACAGGTATGATAGTAAAGAGAGCGTAACTTGGTGCTGTGTCAGGACGTCGAGACCATCCGTGTACTCCCTGTACTTGCGCCTCGCATTCCCTCTAACTAACTCTGATTCCGTCTAGATAAACAGAGTTGTAGGGAGTGTACCCTGCCCGTTTCATTGCTGCATTGAATACGATAATGAATTAGCCATTAATAAACTCATCATATATAACCATATCGAAGAATATAACAAACCGAAGTACTTACCGGTAAACCAGTACTAAGTGGCCTCCCAACGGGCCATCGTTCCCAATACCAAACCTGGAGTAGGTACGAGCAACCTCCAAGGTTTGCATACCCTGAGGTGCAACGGCAAGCAATGCATAGCTGTCGATACATCCATGCCAGGACTGCGCTGCCCCAGCTGTATGCCGCTATGTTCCCCCACAGCTGATGTAGTATGTCAAGGAAGATCCAGCTGATGGTGTTGCCCGAGGTGTCTGGGAGGAAAGCACCAAGAAAGTGCCAGAGCCACACTCGAGCGAACCTGTCGATCAGAGCCTCCTCAGCCTATGGGTCCAAGTAATCAAAGCGCTCCGTGATCTAGGACGACGAAACACCAGAACTTTTCCTGAAATTGACCAAAGAAAATGAGACCCGATGGCTGCAGGAAAGCAATGCAAGTATTAAATAGGCTTGAATTACTCACTTATTTTTCTTAGAAGCCTCGTCGTCCGATGGAAGAAAGCCAATAAATTGAGCCACCAGCTCCCTCCAGTGATCGTTGTCAACTATCCCTGTCACTGGAAATTCCCCCAACCAAAGGCCAAAAAATAGCCTTCACGTCCTGCATGGTCAAGGTCATCTCGCTACAAGGTAGGTGGAACGTGTGGGTCTCAGGCCTCCACCTGTTATAAGAATAGAATAACTGTTAGTTACCTCAAATTTGTTACAAGAAAGTTTACGTACAAAGAATGCACTCGCACCTGTCTACAACTACAGTAAGTAGTGCTAGGTCAAGGGGCGGAAGACCGTGGTTGACAACACGGACAAGCTTGAGGAAGTCGGCACGCCGTATGTACGGCGTGTAACGCTTGTCCCACTGGTGTGCCCTGGTATGCGTGCGGGGCCTCAAAGGAGGCAAGGCCACCTCTGTGTCGTTATCACTCAAGATGTGTGCTCGGTGCTGGTCGTCGTACTCCACCTCAAGAATAGGATACAACGGGTGCTGCGTGGGGGGTCATCCTGTTACAAATTGATAAACAAAGCGTTAGAGTATCCAAATTAACAAATTTCAAATTAACATTATGTAGCATTGCAAAATTTGAACAACTTGTTATGCAATATGAAAGCACATGTGTATATTTAAAGTAAAATTAACAGACATATCACGCACTAGTAACATAAACAACTTCACTAGGAATATAAGCATTTGACGAAACTTTATAAAGTCATCAAAATTGACGTATCACGCACTAGTAAGTACCGACATTTGTAAACTAGTACCTATACCCAAAATCCCTAACTAAATAACTAACTATAAACTAAATAATAAATACCTAATCAATCCCTAAACCCAAAATCCTAACCTCAAACCTAAAAACTACCTACGTAAATCACAAACAAATTCACTAACCTAACTATCCTAAATCACTAACTATCCTAAATCACTAACTATCATAAATCAATAACAATCCTATATTACTAATTATCCTATATTCACTAACCTAACTATCATAAAACCCTAACTATCCTATATTACTAATTATCCTAAATCACTAATTATCCTAAAACAATAATAATCAAAATAACATGAAATCGTACCTTAGTAGCGGGCAGCCTTGACGCGCCGACGTTCGTGGCTCGGCCGGCGCGGGCGCTGCGCGGTGGGGAGTGTCCGGGCGTGGCCGGCACGTGCGTGGGCGGGCGTGGCCGCGTGCGGGCGCTGGTGGCGGGCGGGCGGCTAGCGGTGGGCGGGCGGGCAGGTGCGGGCGGGGGGCTCGCTCGCGATATTTATTCGGCTCTGCCGCGCCATGGATCAGGGCACGACAGTGCCACGCCAAGTTCGGTGGCGCGGCAGGCCCTGCCCCGTCAGCGGTCAGCGATTCCGGTCGCCGCCACATCAGCCCTCTACCGCGCCACCATGCATGATGCGGCACAGGCATTTGGCCGTGCCAGGATAATAGGCGCGGCCAAAAGTGTTAGTTAAAAAAAACGACCGTGTTAGATTTAAAGTTAGTTTTCAAAAAGTGTTAAAATTAAAAAAAATCGCTGTAGCCTGCCCCGATACATAGCAACAAGAGGGTAAGAGTGTAAGACTACCAAAACCATGCTAAAATCCTGCTGGGTTCATTTTATATATTGTTTGTAAACAGTACAAATGCTATTGTATTGGCTTGTGGGCGGTTTATATAGCTATGTCCAACTTTTGCATTTAATGCTATATACCGGCAATCCATATAGACACATTAATTGCATATAGAAAGGGGCAGAGCCACCGGCTGATGCCCTGTTCGCTTGGCTGATAAGCTATGGCTGAAAGTATTGTTGATTAATTTATTGTGAGAGAAAAAAATTGTTCGTTGGCTGAAAAAGTACGGCTTATAAGCCAAGCGAACATGGCGTGAGGCCTTGTTTAAATTCATGGTGTCAAGTTTTGGGGTGTCATATCGGATGTCACACGAGGGTGTCGCATGTGTTGTTCGGATACTAATAAAAAAACAAATTACTAGAATTCGTCAGTAATCCACGAGAATGAATTTATTAAGCCTAATTATTCGTCATTAGCAAATATGTTACCATAGCACCACATTGTCAAATCTGTTAGGTTGATCTCCACCAATTGGCTGGCTAATTGGGACCCTTGATCCACGCCCTGATCGAGGGCACTCAGCCTTTTCTACTAGCTGATGGACCCCTGTCGCGCAGCGCAATAAATAGGAGGTGCGACTGGCGACTCGAGGCGAGGTATATCAGCAAGTCCCCTCATCTAAGCTAAGTATTACCCACTGATCTACGCCTAGAAGTACTTTCAGTTCTGTCAATGGTGCCAGAGCCAAGGTTGCTAGTGGGTAGATCCAGTTTGAGGTAGAAAACAGAAAAGAAATCAAGAAAGAAGTGATCCTAATTGGACTAGAAACCTCAACCCTAACACTAACCCTAACCCTAACAGAGAGGTCGGCGAGGGGAGGGACCTACCTGGGATCTTCCTCACCGCTGGCGGTACCGCCGGCGTGCGAGAAGACTACGCGCGCTGGAAGAGATCCGCCGGCTCGCTGGCACTCTATGGCGTCGCGTACAAGAGCGCAGGGCGCAAAGAGCACCACTGCGGTGCCGCTCAATTGTGCCACACATGGCTCTGGCCGCACGCATGCACCGGCGAAGGGCGCCACAACGACGCCGCCACTTCCTGCATCGACCCTAGGTACAGCGGCTGTGGTGTGCGGCGAAGGGAGGGAAAGCTAGGGTTTAGGGCGAGCAAGGGCACCATCGCCTAGACCACTCGACAATGGCGCACTCAGCCTAGGGTGAGCGCACGCGCCGTCGAGGGGACCGACGGCGGCGTCGCTACCGCTGTTCTTCTTCTTTTGCTCGGCTACGTGTGCAGCGAAGAGAGAGAAGAGGGTGAAAGAAATGATGCTAGGGTTTAGGTCCGAGCCGCCACGGTCAGTTTTTATTCCGCCCGAAATCGTCGCCTAGCCGTTGATCAAGATGAACGGCTCTAGACGCTCAGACCGAAATCAACCCAGGCGGGTTTGGAGTTTCTCGGCCCAGGCCCAGGTTACGGTCTGGGCGCACGCGCGCGGACGCGCAACAGAGATGGGCCACAACTGTTTCATCAGGCCGGGCTGAATAAATAGTAAACGAAAGTTTTTGTTTTATAATTTTTAGAAGCAAATCTCTGTTAAAATTTGAACCAACGGGATACCTTTTTTCAAAGAGTAGATGAGTAGAGTAAAATGCTTCTGAAAAGTAGATAACTTATTTTTTTAGCTTTCCGCTACAAAGTTTAACGCTGATTATCTTCTAATTAAATTCGAACCAATGGGAGAATTTAATTTGAAGAGCAGTTACTTTTAGTAAATTATGATTATGTTTATCCTCTAATTTAATTGGAATCAACGGAAAAATTTAAATTAGAAGAGTAGTCTGATTTATTTATGTTAAATTATGGTATTGTTATTTTCTGACCAACGTTGATGATAACAATATTATAATGAGTTTAATGTTGAAGTTTAAATCTCTAATAAATTATACCAACACGGTCAATTTCCAGAGAGTAGATAAGGAACAAGAAATGCTTCTGAACTAATAGAATGTATTTTATTCTCATGTTTCCGCTGCAATGATATTGATTATCTTCTAATTAAATTTAAACCAATGGAAGAATTTAAGTTTGAAGAGTAGTTATATGTTTTTCAAGTTAATTTATGAGTTTTATGCGTTAATTCTATTTTCTGTTCAACGGTGATGTAGAATTGATGCAGAAGCATCTTATAAGTTTTATTTTTTAACCGACGAGATCACTCGGCTGTATGCCAACGGACTGCAATGCTGGGGTATGTGAATGAAAAGGCTTGAGTCAAGCCAGTTCAGGATATTTTTTTGTTAGTTTACTAATTTTCTAATTAAATTGGAATCAATAGGATGATTTAATTAGAAAATAAAGTATAAGTGAATGTTTTAGTCATCATGACTAAATTTTTTGTTATGGTAATTTGTATATAGATTTATCCCGCATAGGGAGAAGTTTTGGCATAGTACTTATGCTAGTCAATCCTGCATGACGGGAGAAGTTTTGTGATGACTCATATATTTTTATATCCCGCATAGCGAGAGAAGTTTGGGTAACTCTTATGCTATCCTTGTATTGACCATGGTATAATAGAAATATATCGTCATGGTCAATACTAATCAAAGGACAAGAAAAAAGATGCAAGCGTGACTTGCAGAAGTACAGTTAATAAAAGATCTCGTCGAGTTCTTGAAGTGGAATGAGGAAAGTGTACTCCTATACGAATCAAGAAATAACTTTATTTGCATGGCATAATTATGTGAATGAAGTAAGTCATAAGTGTCTCCTCGTTCACAGTTTTCTAAATAGTTCTCAAAATTATGGCAGTATAGTTCATGTCATATTTCGAGGGGCGAAATTATGAGATGAATTAAGAGTAAGAATTAAGATCAATTAAGAAACTACTCTTCATTACGAGTGAGATAAAGATATTGATGAATGTGTACTCTTCATTAAGAGTGAGATTCATATTTTGTAAGAAACTGAGATAAAGATTTTGATGAATGTGACCGTCGGTCATAACAATGATACCCCTAAGCAGAGAAACAACTAAATTTCTAGATTTTTTAAAGTTCCGACAAGAAGATAGTGTAGTCAACCTCAAAGATGTTAAGGTGGTGCTTAAAGCGCCATGTGAGGTTTTAAGAGATTAAACCCAAAACAAGATATTTCAAGGTACACCATCTTTAGAAAAGATGAAAAGATCTGGGGGAGCATGGTATGTAGAGACCTAAGACTTGAAGAGAAAAGGGACTACGTGCCCACTACAGTAACTCAGGAACAATAAGTTTCTCAATACCGGTTGATGTTGTATGAATAATACAACACATGTTGGTATGTAGAGACCTAAGACTTGAAGAGAAGATGGATTGCGTGTCCACTCCAGTGACTCAGAAGCCACAAGTTTCTCAATACCTGTTGATGTTGTATGACTAATACAACACCTGTTGTTAGCTCTTCAAAGAAGATGAATAATGTAAACAAGGATCTTATAATATAGGAGCCTGTAGAATCAATTGCCTCTTAGCAATGAAGAGCAAAAATAGCCCCATATGAAAGTGCCAGTAGATGAGGCCTCAGAAGGTCTCAAAGAATTAGTAAACCAGTTTTTCTAATGACTATAAAGTCTATTTTAGTAAAGAAATTTAAATAGAGGGTGATCCCACCTCATTTGAAGAAGCCATGAGAAGCGTTTACTCATTTAAATGGCAAGAAGCTATAGAAGTTGAAATGAATTCGATGAATACCAACGATGTATGGGACTTAGAAGAAATTCTTGATGGAGCCAAAATAGTATGTTGTAAAAGGGTATACAACACAAAACGTGACTTCAAAGGGAGTGTAGAAAGATATAAAACACAACTTGTAAGTAAAGATTTTACGCAAAGAGAATGAATAGATTACAATGAGAGTTTTCTCTCTAGTCTCATGCAAGGATTCTTTTAGAATCATAATGGTGTTCATGGCACATTACAATTTAGAGTTACATCAGATGGTTGTAAAGACGACATTCCTCAATGGGGATTTGTATGAAAATGTTTAATAGCATAACCCAAAAGGTTTTGTCGTGGAACAAAATAACATATGGGATGCCACCTGTAGAAATCCATTTATGAGTTAAAAGTAAGTCTCTAGATAATAGTATTTAAAGTTAATGAAACGATAAGAAAGTTTGGGTTTTAAAGAAAATAAGATGGACAATAGCGTTTATACGAAGTTCAAGAATAAAAAATTCATTTTCCACATCCTGTGAATGGATGATATTCTACTCACTAGTAGTGATGTTAATCTATCATTGGAGAAGAAGTTTTGTCCTCAAGTTTCAATGTGAATGATCTTGGTGAAGCGTCATTGGTTCTAGGAATCAAAATTCACCGAGATAGAAGAAAATGGGGGTATTAGAACTATCGCAAAGGCATACTTAGAAAATATTTTAAAGAAATAAAGTATGCATGCAAGTAAACATACGTCTTCTCCTATAGTCAAGAGTAATAGATTTAGAAACTTTAAGTGTTCTAGGAACCGATATGAGATCGATCAAATGAACATGGTTCCATATGCTTCAGCTATTGTAAGCTTGATGAGTGTACAAGTACAAGTAAAAACTTATCCTAGCGTAGTTTACGTATCCGGGATATTTTGGCAGAAGTCCAGTCCAGATATAGATCACTGGAATGGAGTTGAGAATGTCTTACAATTTTGCAAAGTATCATAGGCCTCATGCTGAGTAAGAAAGAACAGGTACTCTTAAATAGTTGAGGGTACAAATGTTAAGTCTTGGCGAGATGTGTAATGAAATCCATAGTAGTTGCTAACACTCGCAGTTGGAGTATTATTATGGAAAAGCTTCAAAGAAACAGTTGTGGTGTCATCTATGATGCATACCATAGTATAGCTTACCACGAGGCTTAAGGAACTGACAAAAGGAGGTTAAGGGAATTAGTACCTAAATTTAACAATGGTAGTCAACAGCAATAACCATTTAAAGTAGTTAACTCCTAAGACAACAGGTCAAGTGTGTTGCCAAACACATTGACATTAAGTTATATGTTGTGGGGGTATTAACCCCTATACCCTTACGGCTAAGCTTGGGCCGGCCCAGATCGATGGGTCCGGTCCATCCGAAAGACGACGTGTGGCCCAGCCAACCTAGTTGGAGTCCCGCGTAAGGAGTCAAGGTGGATTTGGCGATCAAGTAGGATCCTAGTCGGTTAGAATAGGAATCCTTATCCGGCCACATATGGCAATTGTAACTAACAAGAATTAGTTTCTAGATCTGTAACCCTGCCCCCCGGACTATATAAGGCAGGCAGGGGATCCCTCTAAAAAACATCTTTCATTGACATACAGCAATACAAATCAGACGCAGGACGTAGGTATTACGCCTTCTTGGCGGCCGAACCTGGATAAAACCTCGTGTCCGTCTTGCGTCACCATCTTGTTTGTGGCTTGCGCATCTATCTACCGACAATCTACTACCTTGGGCATACCCCTAGGTAGACTGCCGACCATATTTTGTCGACAGTGGCGCGCTAGGTAGGGGGTGTGCGTACTGCTCTCCAAGCAAACAAGATGGTCATCTCCTCTGGCTCCATGGCTACGCCGAGCGGCCTCACGTTCACCGTCGGCCAGATCACATGGACCACCAGCTCTGACGACTTTGTCGCCATGACCACAGAGAAGGCGTGGATTCAGTCTGCACCAACCACTACTTCCTCTGCATCGGCTACGGCTCCGACCACGATGGATACGGCTCTGACCACGATGGATCTGGCTACGACCATGGTACATCTGGCTCCAACCACACCTACATCGTCTTTAGCCACGCCGATAACCCGTCATATGCTTCCCCGCTACAAAGGGAAGCAGATCGACAACACCGACCTGCTCGATTCTATCAATCGGGTCGGCATCAAACTCGCTGAAACCCTAGCTCTGGTAAGTACGATTCAAAGTCAACCTAATGAGCACGTAACCGCTTCCCACAATAGATCTACCCGACCAGCTCGGGCCAGTCGTCCTATATGACTTGGTACAGATCTCATGGTCATATCTACTCCTGAGGGGCGCTCCGCTCGTCGTCGTCTAGTCTTCGCGACGGGTCTTCAACTCTCTAAGTACGAAGCCTTGACGGAGAGACACCAGGCCCGGCCCTACGGCCTGTGAAATGCTGCCTCTAGCTATGCGTATAACTTACAACGCCGCTTGGATCTGTGTCCTATACACCGATCTCAGCCGAAGCCACACAACTTCGTCAACATGGTCCGGATTGAAGATTATCAAGAAGGATCTGTCCACACAGTCCAAGAGGGCGACTCCAGCTCCTCGTCTGGCATCACATCTAATGCATCTATCCACACCAAGCTTCAGCATCATGTAGATGAAGGCGTCAAATACGACCAAGATCTCCCAGACCACGCCCCGGGTTTCCCCCAATTTCTGTCTTTCCTGCCAAGATGAGGGGATTTGATCCATGTTGTCAGCAATGATGAGCCGCCAGCAGTTGGCGAAACAAAACAAGAAAGAACTGCTCACGAAGCACGCAATATTGACCGGTTTAATCACTGACAGATCGAAGCTAAAGCAGACCAGGAGGCACGACGCATAAGGGTCCAGCCACGTGACCTCAACAATGCTTTCGACAGGGTGGGGGACAAACAAGTCTTCAAGACTCCAAGCGCCAACGTAGCCGTCGCCATGGCGACAATACAGCGGCTACCCAACACTCTCGAGACCCAGGCAGTTCACGACGACATACAAGCTTATCTGACGGCTGCTATGGCTCAGACCGCAGAGATGATGAATCAAGCCCGGGCTCCATCTGTTTCAGTCGAATCAAGCCACAACCGCCAATACTCAAGTCGCTCACAGCCACTCAACCAATGTGGCTCACGCAACAACGACCCATCGGACAACCGTCAAGGCGGAAACGGTGGTCATGATGGTGGTCGGGACGATAACCGCCACCGGGAGGATAACCGCCACGACATTCAAGATGACAACCGCTGAGAAAACTGCGACAATCGTTGTGATAACCACGGTCACAGGGCTAATCCAGATGGCAATCGAGATCGCCACGATGGCAATAACAATCTCCGCCATTACCTCGGTGGACGTGACCTGCGCGCTCGCATCAACCAGAGAGCCAACGATCGTGCATCCCATGAAAGCTATCGCCATGTGGAATATGACACTGCCCATGGCCCACCGGGTCTGAAGCAGTTTACTCCACACCTTCGCCAAGTCATATGGCCCAAGAATTTCAAGCTCGAGAAACTTTAGAAGTACGACAGCAAGGAAAACCCCGAATTATGGGTCATGCTCTACAAAACTGCGTGCCGATCAGCCATGGCTGACGAGCACGTCATGTCTAACTACTTCCCAGTCACTGTTGGTCATGCAGGTCACCAATGGCTGGTTAGCTTGCTAGCAAACTATTTTGATTTTTGGCAGGAGCTCAAGCAGGCCTTCATCGACAATTTCATCGCTACTTGTGAACAACCCGGCAACAAGTACGATCTGCAATGGATCCAAGATCGGAAAGACAAACCACTGCGCGAGTACGTTCGATGTTTCTTGGAGATGCGCATCAAGGTCCCATCAATCTTCGACAATGAGGCAATCGAGGCTTTCGTCACTGGCCTCCGCTTCCACGACACCCTAAGAGATAAGCTCCTCCAGAAGAGACCTGAATCAGTCACAGCGCTCTTGGCCACCGCTAAGAAATATGCGGACACCGACGATGCTAAAAAGATAATTGTTGAAGAAGCAGCAAGGGTTCCACGCTCCGACCACCCTCCACACCATGACGATTACCGTGGCAATCGTGGTCGGAACGACAATTTTGACCGCCACAACCAGCGCAATGACTCCTGCGACCACCGTGACCAACATAATCAGTGGCGCAACCGTCGTGATGATTACAGGAGCAAGCATGCTTAGGAAGACGATGGCGAGGTCAATACCGTGAAAAAGGGCGGCGGACGTTGTAACTACAAAGACAACTACGCCAAAGCATTGAAGGGGCCCTGCCAGCTCCATCCTAAGTCAAACCATACCATGGAGAATTGCCATGTCCTCAAGACTCTACACGTGTTAATAGGTTCCGGATACGTCCGACAAGCCTAACGACGCAAGGGAACAGCGCAACGAGGATAACGACGACGATGATGCAGACCCTCGTCATAAATACATCAAGCCAACTGATCGCGTGCACACCATCATCAGTGGCAAGGTGTCCATTGAGACCAAACGAGAATGCAAGCTGCTCACCCACGCTTGCTTGAACATGGCAAACACCGACAACCTTCTCACCGATCCACGGCTCCCTCCGTGGTCTCACCATGAAATCTACTTCAGCAGGAAGGACCAATGGGCCGCCATACCTGAGCCAGGGCATTTTCCCCTGTTCCTTGATCCTTGTATCAACAAGGTTCAGTTCGATAGGGTACTTATCGACGGCGGTAGCTCCATCGATATACTGTTCAAAAACAGTCTGCCCACCTTGAAAATAGCCTAGGCAGACCTAAAGCCGTACGAGGCATAGTTCTAGGGCGTTCTCCCTGGATAGAGCTCTACACCTCTCGGGTAGATCACGCTACCTGTGCAATTTGGGACTCCAGACCACTTCCACACCGACTACGTCAACTTCATGGTCGCTGACTTCGATGGCACCTACCATGCTATTCTTGGTCGACCGTCGCTCACCAAGTTCATGGCCATACCTCATTACAGGTATCTGGTGCTCAAGATGCCTACCGAGAAAGGAGTTCTAACCCTCAGGGGCAACGTATACGCAGCTTATACCTGCGAAGATGACAGCTTCAAAATAGCAGAGGCCCATGACCTCTCTATTCGCATGGCTGAAACCGTGCTCGACGCTAAGAAGACCTCAGTCGACCACCTAGAGATCCTAGACCTCGAGACTCCAGGCAAGAACATCAAGTCAAAGGAGCACAAAGTGATCCAGCTGGTCGATGGCGACTCCAGCAAACAGCCCTTATCGGGGCCAACCTAGATCCCAAATAGGAAGACGCGCTCGTCGGGTTCTTGAGGAGCAACATGGATGTGTTCGCATGGAAACCTGCCGACATGCCCGGTGTACCTCGGAACTTGATCGAGCACTCCTTGAATATCAACAGCAAGGCCAAACCTATCAAGCAGAAGCTACGACAGTTCGCTCGTGACAAAAAGGAGGCGATTAGGGTAGAAGTGACATGGCTTTTGGTAGCCGGATTTATCAAAGAAGTGTATCATCTGGAATGGTTAGCCAACCCGGTTCTTGTATACAAAAAGAATAATGAATAGAGAATGTGTGTTGATTACATTGATCTCAACAAACACTACCCTAAGGACCCCTTCGGCTTACCTTGCATAGACGAGGTCATAGATTCAACCGCCGGTTGCGAGCTCCTTTCCTTCCTCGATTGCTACTCTGGTTATCATCAGATCGCTCTCAAAAAGGACGATCAGATCAAGACATCTTCCATCACGCCTTTCAGCGCCTACTGCTACACGACTATGTCGTTCGGGCTCAAGAACGCTGGGGCTACATACCAACGCGCCATTCAGGCCTGCCTCGTAGACGAGATAAAAGATGACCTAGTAGAGGCCTATGTGGATGATGTAGTTGTCAAAACCAAGGAAGCACATACCCTTGTTGACAACCTAAAACGTACCTTCACGGCCCTCAATACATTCCAATGGAAGTTAAACCCAAATAAGTGCATCTTTAGCGTTCCTTCTGGTATATTGCTAGGCAACATCGTCAGTTACGACGGCATACGCCCTAATCCAGAGTAAGTCAAAGCTGTCTTAGACATGAAGCCCCCTAAAAAGGTGAAGGATGTCCAGAAGCTTACCGGATGCATGGCCGCTCTAAGCCATTTCATATCAAGATTAGGAGAAAAAGGGCTACCGTTTTTCAAACTGCTCAAAGCATCCGAGAAGTTTGAGTGGTCGGAGGAAGCAGACGCTGCCTTCACGTAGCTAAAACATTACCTTACATCACCTCTAGTCCTCACTGCTCCCAGAGAAGACGAAACTCTCCTACTTTACATTGCAGCAACCAATCGGGTGGTCTCCACTACCATGGTGGTCGAGCACGATGAGCCAGGCCACGCCTATAAGGTACATCGGCCAATTTATTTCATTAGTGAGGTACTCAACGAATCCAAGACCAGGTACCCACAGATTCAGAAACTGCTCTACGCCATACTGATAACATCCCAAAAGTTGAGACTTTACTTCGACGGATATCGTGTGGTGGTCATGACCGAGTACCCTTTGGGGGACATCATCCGCAATAAGGATGCGAACGGGCGCATCATCAAATGGGCAATGGAGCTATGCCCCTTCTCCTTGGAATTTGCAAGTCGTACTACAATCAAGTCTTAGGCACTCGTCGATTTCATCGTCGAGTGGACAGACTTAAGCACACCTGCCTCTTTGGGATCTGACGAATATTGGATGATGTACTTCGACGGCTCTCTCAACATTGATGGTGCAGGAGCAGGAGTTCTTTTCGTGTCACCATCCAAGGAGCAGCTCCGGTACGTCCTCAGGATTTATTTCCTGGCATCTAATAATGCTGCCGAATATGAAGCATGCCTTCATGGTTTACGCATCGCGGTTGAGCTTGGTGTTAAACATCTCTATGTCTACGGAGACTCGGCTCTGGTCATCAACCAACTCAACAAGGATTGGGACACGACCAGCGAAAAGATGGATGCATACTGCAAATCGATAAGAAAGCTGGAGGGTAGGTTCTATGGCATCGAGTACATACACATGATCCAGGACAAGAACCAAGCAGCGGATGCGCTATCAAAGTTAGGATCATCCCAAGCCAAGATCCCACATGGCATATTCATCCAAGACCTGCTCACGCCTTCCATTGACGATGAAGATTCCACGGTCGACAAAGCTCCAGACAAGCAATTAGTGGCTACGGTTCCGGTGCCGAGCACAACCGAGCCACCTCCGACCACTCATGAGCTAGACTAGAGAACACCTTTCATCAAGTACTTAACAAATGGTAGCGGTTATACTGATCGGACAGAAAACAAGCACCTAATGCGTCGCAGCAAGCAGTATCTGCTCGTCGATGGCAAGTTATGGCACAAAAACGCAAAGGAGGAAATCTTGATGAAGTGTATAACCCAGGAAGAAGGCGAGCATCTCCTAGACCAAATCCACTCTGGCTCCTGCGGCAACCACGCGGCCTCAAGAACACTAGTCGGTAAGGCTTTCCGAGCAGGGTTCTATTGGCCGTCAGCAGTAGCCGACGCAGAGAAGCTAGTCCGCCACTGTGAGGGTTGTCAGTTCTTCGCCAAGAGAATCCACGTACTAGCACATGAGATCTAGACAATACCAGCCTCTTGGCCCTTCGCATGCTGGGGACTGGATATGATCGGGCCCTTTAGACCAGCTCCTAGGAAATTTACATGCGTCTTTGTGCTGATTGACAAATTCTCTAAGTGGATAGAATACATGCCTTTGGTGTAGGCATCTTCAGAAAAGGCTATAATGTTCCTCGACCAGGTCATCCACCATTTTGGCATACCTAACAGCATCATCACCGATCTGGGTACTCAGTTCACCAGAAATGTTTTTTAGGACTTCTGCGATGAAAGGAGCATAGTGGTAAAATACGTCTTGGTGGCGCACCCTAGAGCCAATGGACAAGTCGAGCGGGCAAATGGCATGATCTTGGATGCATTGAAGAAGAGGATGTACAGAGAAAACGACAAAGCTCCTGGAAGATGGCTCAAGGAGTTACTAGCCGTGGTCTGGGGCCTCTGAACTCAGCCCAGTCGTAACACCGGCGTCTCACCATACTTTATGGTTTACGACGCTGAGGCAGTCCTCCCACCAGATATAGCTTTTAGACCAGCAAGGGTAGAGAACTTCAACGAGGACAAGGTCAATGAAGTACGGGAGCTAGAAGTAAACAGCGCAGAAGAGAAAAGGCTCGATTCTTGTGTATGTACGGCCAAATACCTTGCTGTTTTGCGCAGGTACTACAACAAGAATGTTAAAGAACGGTTCTTCGTGGTCGGGGACTTGGTCCTGAAGTGGAAGACGAACTAGGCTGGTGTACACAAACTCGTAACTCCATGGGAGGGACCCTTCATGATCAAGGAAGTCACACGACCAACGTCTTATAGGTTAGCTCACCTGGACGGTACGGACGTACCAAACTCGTGGCACATCGACAAGCTTAGACGTTTCTATGCTTAACTACTGAGATATGTACCCCTCTTATAGTTTCGATGTAATTCAATAAATCAATTATGATTTCTCCGACCACTTTAATGTGTCACTTCGAGTTTTATGGTTATTCTAACTTAGCCAGTAAAAGCCAACCACCACTCCTTCTATGGTTTTCGGAGCAGGCCCTGTCTCCGGTTCCTCCCAATACGTGCATGGGATTCGCTCTCTATGTTACGGGTGATCGGCAGGCCCCCCTTGTTTTAACTTGTCTGCGTCTACGTGTGCACAGGTCACCGGACCTTCACACTCCGACCACATGGAAACTAGGGCCGCACAAACTTTTTGGGATGATGTGTCGAGCACGATGGTACAACTAAACAGAACGTTAACATGTTCTTACTTAGTTACACCAACATAAAGTATCAAGCTTAAATATGCTTTATACAAAGCAAACAAGCTTATAATAATATACAATTACGTTATTACAAGCTTGCCTGAAGAGGCTCAAGTTCACAATAACACAACTATGTCCTCCTTCTACAGCTCTAAGCCTATTACATTGGCTGGTCGAGGCGCATGGCACTTACTGCTCGCCGCTTTCGATACCCTACTCGAGTCTCGGGGACTCTTGTGCTAGTCGAGCTAAAGGGGATGGCCCCGCCGGTGCCTGGCTAGTCAAGACCGCATGCTTCGTTGGTTGGCTTGCAGCTGATGGCAATTCTAGCTGACTTGTCGATGGCGTACCCTGTACAGGTGCTGTCCCACCTCCACATAGGTTAATATCACCAATTATCTTTGACGATAAGTCTAGCTAGGCCGTCCAAAGCTCCTCTGCCTTGTCTAGGTCTACCTCCTTCGGGTACCCAGCCTCTAGGTGCTTGAGATCGATCAGGGGGTAGTGGGCACGCACCATGCTTAGTACATGGGCACCCATGTACTCACCAGCCTCCTTCACGAACTCTTGGAACCATCCCCACGCTTGTCTGCATCTCTCGACCAGTCTGAGCTAGGGCATCCTCGGCTCTTCCTCTGTGAGCGCTGGGTCGATAAGGTCGAGGACGGGCACAATGCCAGTTGCCACTTCTTAGCATCGGTTCTTCCACATGTCCTGCTCCTCGGTGGCCTTGAGGCATCGTGCTTTCCAGTCATCACGCTCTTTGATCATGACCTCTAGGTGCTTCTTGGCATTGACTTTCAAAACTGAACATAGTACAAGACATCAAATGTGATGACACGACAAGGCAAGGTGGGCAACAGAGTGAGAAAGGTGATATGGAATAATTACTTTTTAGTTCCTCCTTCATTTTGGTGGTGTGGTCTTGGAGTTGAGACTGGCTGCGTGCTAGTTTCATGTTGTCCTCCTTTAGGCGACCACACTCTACGATCACACGGCTATTTTCCCCTTGGAGGCAGGTCACTTCAGCTTCTAAACCTGCATTACAGCTGTTACTGCCAAGAATACAACAACACAAGTCCTTCACTTGCTATGATAAGATGAAAATTTACTTGTTTTCTCCCGCTCTTTGTTATTGAGCTGGCCGACCAGGTTTTGGTTCTATGCTTCTCGCTCTGTCGTCTCCTGGTCGGCGGCTTCAAGTTAGCGCCGCAAGCATTCCACTTCGGCTGCCAGTTCTTTATTGGTCGCCGTGATCCCTTCAATCTGGTCGAAGCACCTCTTTCGGTATTTTGCGGTTTTCATCAAGTCCTGTATACAGACAAGCTAAGTCAGACAGTTCGACTACATAACAGGGTCAAGGATTCAAGCCAAACATACCTGGACTTCTATCACCAGACGCTTGGTCGCCCGTTCGACTCTTAGGGTCTCTTTGACCTCTGGGATTTCTTCGTGCATAACCCATTCGTCGTTCCGCCAGCGCGACACATATACATATTGTCACCTATCTTGGGGATGGCCCAGGACCTCTTCTACTTCTTCCTCTTCAGCCTCCTGTTCAAGAGGCGGCGCTGGTCTAGAGTCTGCAGACTCCACGACCACCAGGGCTTTTCCACGAGCCGTCGCGTCGACAATAATGCTCTGTGCCACTTCTGGCTGCTGCTCCTTGGCTAGATCCGGTTCCCTTGGTGCTAAGGTATCTGCCTCAGTAGGGTCTGTGCTCAGAGCACTTGTACTCTGCTCGGCTGTCTTCTCGACCAGCCGCTTGGGGACTGACGTCTGGTCGTCCGCCTACTGAGGTCCCGGCGGAGTTCCTACTATAGGCTCCTCCACGGCTGGCTGCTGGGCAATTTGTCCCACCATTGCTGGCGAAGTTGTGCCGCACCTGGCTAGCTGGTTGGGGTTCTTGGTGGACGTCGACCTAATATATCAGAGACAAGTTCAGAAGATAATAGTATCCAATGCAAATTACAAGCTTACATCAAAGATATAGATACTTACAGCTTCGATTTGTGGAATGATGTGGCGAAGGAGCGTCTCCTCGACCGCCCCTGCTCCGCGTGCTCGGCAGGTTCCACCAGGACTCTTTCCACCTCTGGTACAAGCGTCGGGGTTTGATGTTCGACGTTTCCCTCGTTTGTCCTCTGTGTTGCAGTGGTCGGTGATGCAACCACTGCTGGCACAGAGGAGCCACCCTGCTCTGTCGACCCCATTTATCTTCTCCTCTTTTGAGGGACAAGCCGAAAGATGTCCGCATCCTCTGCTTCGTCGTCCGATAGGGGGAAGATGGCTTGGCGTCGTTTGCTGGTAGCCGGACGCTTGCCAGCGGCTCTGGTCGATGCATCCTCCATAGTCTCAAGTGTCGCCCAGTGGACGTCGTCGGTCCTGGCGCTGGTCTAGGCGGCTGGGCCAGCGGCTTGTGGCCAATCCACACTGGGGGGAGGCGACACGAACACTGCTGCCCAGTCATGACCATTACACTGAGGCACAAAACGGGGACAACAGTCAATTTCTTGTTACAACATGACTCTACAGTTAAAAGGAGGCATCATTTACCTTTGGGGGAGGTCGAGCCAGCTTGAAGGTGTGCTCGATGTCATTTAGCCTGACATAATTGGGATTAGCCAGGTTGAATAGCTCTCCAATCCTAGCCTTGATTTCCATCTTGTCGAGCGGCTCTTTCCTAGTCCTTGTTGGATCTGCGCTCCCCTGGTACTCGAAGCCTGGATGAACCCTCTTCTGGCAGGGCTGGATCCTTCGGCTGATGAAGTTCCCGACCACACTTGGGCCATCTAGCTTTCCCCACAGGATCATCCCGAGCAGTTTGGCGATCTGCTCTAGGTTCTTGGGCTTCTCTGTCCAGCTATTCTTCTTCTCCAGAATCAGCCCCACGTCGCACAGGGTGATGGTGTTCGGCTCTTCACGGATGTAGAACCACTTCTTGTACCACTCATCCAGCGAGGTGTTCCAAGGGCAGTGCAAGTATTGTGCTTTCATGCCATCGTGCAAATTCAGGTAGACGCCTCCGACTATCTTCGAGCCACCACTCCCTTTCTTCCGAAGATAGAATAGGTGGCGAAAGAGGTCGAAATGGGGCTGGAAGCCACCATAAGACTCGCAGAGATGGATGAAGGTGGAGACAAGAAGAATTGAGTTGGGATGCAGATTGCAAATCCCAATCTCGTAATACAAGCAGAGACCCTGAAGGAAAGGGTGCACTAGAATCCCGAAACCCCGTTTGAAGAAGTCTTCAAAAACCACAATCTCACCTGGTTGTGGATCGGGAAAGCTTTCTCCTTTCGGCGCACGCCATCCCGCGAGTGCCTTGTTGTGGAGCACTCCCATGGCGACGAGGTCCTCGATGGTCTGCTCATTGCTCTATGACTTCCACAATTCCTTCGCCATGACTCCACCTTTCTTCTGGGCATCTCTCTTCGCCATTAGTCTGTCCTTACTAAGGGGGTGGATGCGGTGGCGAGGGGATTGGCGATGATTTTTGGAGGAATAGGGTTCGGCACGAGGAAGAAGAAGGCTACGGCGGTGAATGACAATGGGGAACAGTGTGAGTAACTTACCAGATCTACATTATATAAAACAAAGAGCTCCGTCATTTCGTCCGCCCGAGATTATTGAGAGACATGCGCACGCGCCGTAGATGGTTGTTCACACAACCTCGAGATCTACGCCAATAAACGCGCTCCTTCGTTACCAGTGTACGCGCCTCTTCGTTGATAGTGTAAGAGGGCCCACACTGACGCACCTCCATACAGGTGCCAAGCGACTGTTTGCCAGGAAAGAGTAAGAAGACAGAATGACGTACTATACCCATTTGCTTTTTTGACCAGGCGTGTCAGACTGGACTTGGCAGAGAATGGAGATAAATAAATACACTGAATAAATACATCAATGGCGTTCGCGTTTTCGATGTCTGTTTTGCGCTCAAGGATGGATCAGACTCTTATAATGCTCTAGGACCGCCCAGACCACTGCCATGCTCTGGGACCGCCCAGACCACTGCCGTGCTCGGGGACTGCCCAGACCACTGCTGTGCTCGGGGACTGCCCAGACCACTACCGTGCTCGTGGACCGCCCAGACCACTGAAGTGCTCGGGGACTGCTCCGACCACTAACGTGCTCGGGGACTACTCCGACCACTATCGTGCTCGGGGACTATCCCGACCACTGCTCGGAGAAGGGTTCTCCTCGGCTACATGTGATTTGTATTCACATACAGTTGAGAGATATTTATTTAGACCTTGTTACAAGGCTCATACTTCGCCTTCCAGCAAGCTTGGGGACTACATCGGTACGATGCACCTACCGGTGCATTTCGTATCGCCTGTACAACGATTGGATTTTTAACTTCGGTGGAAATTCTTTTTTATACCTTGGGACCACGTGCCTGCGTCACCTACTGCCAGGCTCGGGGACTAAGTGGGCACACTTCACCTTGAGGTGAATGTGTTTTAATCGACCCCTATGCTTTGAATGATTGTAAGGATTACTATCGTGCTCGGGGACTGTCCCGACCACTGCTCGGAGAATCGTTCTCCTCGGCTACATGTGATTTGTACTCACATACAGTTGAGAGACATTTATTTAGACCTTGCTACAAGGCTCATACTTCGCCTTCCAGCAAGCTCGGGGACTACATCGGTACGATGCACCTGCCGGTGCATCTCGTATCGCCTGTACGACGATTAGGTTCTCAACTTAACTGGGAATTCTTTTTAGACCCTGGTACCACGTGCCTACGTCACCTACTACCAGGCTCGGGGACTAAGTGGGCACACTTCACCTTGAGGTGAATGTGCTTGTTTTTCGACCACTACGCCTCTGATGATCAAAAATGCTACGCTTCAAGACGCACTTACATTTCTTTTCAGAAATACAAGTGGGCACACTTCCCAGGATGGAAATCTTTTTTTTCTTAAGAGCACTATATATTCTTCGGACAACCTATTTCTCCGGCGACAACGGTGGTCAAGAGATGTCAAGGACTCGAGCCTTACTTGTCGGAGAAGGTTGAAATGGCGTGTCGCAGCATAATACATGGTGCTCGGGGACTAGCTGTGGAGGTATTAACCCCTATACCCTTACGGCTAAGCTTGGGCCGGCCCGGATCAATGGGTCCAGTCCATCCGAAAGACGACGTGCGGCCCAACCAACCTGGTTGGAGTCCCGCGCAAGGAGTCAAGGTGGATTTGGCAATCAAGCAGGATCCTAGTCGGTTAGAATAGGAATCCTTATCCGACCACATATGGCAATTGTAACTGACTAGGATTAGTTTCTAGATCTGTAACCCTGCCCCCCGGACTATATAAGGCGGGCAGGAGATCCCTCTAAAAAACATCTCTCATTGACATACAACAATACAAATCAGACGCAGGACGTAGGTATTACGCCTTCTTGGCGGCCGAACCTGGATAAAACCTCGTGTCCGTCTTGCGTCACCGTCTTGTTTGTGGCTTACACATCTGTCTGCCGACAATCTACTATCTTGGGCATATCCCTAGGTAGACTGCCGACCATATTTCGTCGACATATGTTGTAAAGGAGAAAATCTAGAATCATTTTAAAAGCATTGAACATATGAATACCAAGCAAGTACTTGTGGATCCGCTTAACAAAGGCTAACCACCCAGTGTGTTCAGAGAACACACAGTCGACATGGGTTTACGGGAAAGCCTATGATTTCTGGATACTAAGGGCCTGTTGCTTATCTATTTAAAAAAGAGAGGTGCATTGTAGCTGTTAAATCTAATGACAACTGACCGTGACATTGAGGCACACTCTATGCATTGATCTGTGATGAAATGGAAAAAAGAAAAAGGAAGTTAAGTTAAAGTCATAAGGTGAGATCAAAGGGGAGAATGTTAGGATCATCTCCACCAATTGGCCTGGGCCCTTGATCCGCGTCTTGATCGGGGGCGCTCAGCCTCTCTACTGGCTGATGGGCCCCTGTCAAGCAGCGCAATAAATAGGAGGTGGGGGCTGGGGCTCGAGACACGAGATTCACCGCAGCCGCCAGCCCCACCGTGATTTCTAGTCCTAGTCCAATCTAGAAGGGCGTGCTGTGAGCGACGGGAAGCACCATCACGTTCGCCGCCGTCACCAGACCGGGTGTGCACTACTGCTATTACGTCGCCGGCGCTATGGGTGCGACTGGAGACTCGAGGCAAGGTATATCAGTAAGTCCCCTCATCTAAGCTAAGTATTACCCACTGATCTATGCCTAAAAGTACTTCCAGTTCTATTAAAATCATAGACTAATTAGGCTTAAAAGATGCGTCTCGTAAATTAGTCATAAACTATGCAATCAGTTATTCTTTTAGTTTATATTTAATACTCTATGCATATGTCTAAATATTTAATGGGATATAGAATAAACTTTAGAGAAAGGAACTAAACAAGACCTGAATATAGGGGGCAATGGACAAGTGAAGCATCATAAGAAATAACAGTGGTAAGGCGGTGACGGCGGGAGCGGCAAATGTTAGTCCTGTACGTGATGCGATGATGGCTGAAACATTGGCCTGCAAATTTGCTTTGGAGGCAGCGGAGGTACATGGAATTTCCATAGTGGAGTTGGAGACTGACAGTGCTCTGTTGAGGGAAGCGCTGGCCACAAATACCCGAGATTTAACTCCGGAAGGTGTTTTGTTCAAAGGTACACGGGAGCTTCTTGTTGATCAATTTAGATGTGATTGTGTTCGAAATATTCCACGCTCTTGTAATTCAGTAGCTCATGAGATTGCTAGGCTTGATATCAGTTGGGACCCGGGACAATCCGTTGCTTGGTTGGACCCATCCCATAGTTTGTAAATATTCTTGTTACCCGCGATTTGGCTAAGCAATCGTCTTTAAATATAAGGCCGTAAGAGCCTGTTTAAGTTAAAAAAACCATAGTTTTAGTCACATATAATAGTATATATCTTTCATAGTAAATCTCAACCAAAAGAAAATTACATATTTATTGTCAATTGGAAAGGGTAATTTAGATAGTGATCGTTGATTAGATAAGAGAACACCACTAGATGATCAGGGATTAGCTTCTCATAAAGTGAAGATAAGCGAATTAATCATTAGAAGGCAGGCACATCGGCGATGTCAATTTGGCCGGCGGCTGCAGCGCAGCACGGCGTCTTGCGTGATCACGTCCTAATTCCACTTCCACGGCACCGCGTTTAGTCGAGCCGTCCGCAAGAATGCTGACAAGGTGAAGCTGTCAAGCAAGACGAAGAGACGATGCGGCCTGCTGTTTGAGCGATACGAAGACCGAGCGACGATTCATATTCACCGCATCGTGAGGTGAAGGAGCCACCAGATAAGCTTAATATAAATTAGCTTTTCTTAATGGGCTTCAAATATACTTGAGCTTTGGTTCTCTCTTACTAAAGTTTAGCTTCTAAAATCAATGACTAAATTTTAGTCATCCTTGTTTAGTTCTATAGAGACTAAAAGTGATTAAAGGCTATTAAAGTAGTTTAACAAAGACCAAATTATCCCTAATGAATGTCCAAATCAGGATGGAGGACTAGCAATAATGAGGGACAACCTTTGTCCACGTGGCACTTTAACTCGCTTTTAGCTACTCATGAGTGGCTAATGTGACTAAACTACTTTAGTTCCTTTTTAGTAAGTTTATTTTATAGTTTAGTAGCTAAAGTGACTAAAATTTAGTAGCTAAAGTTTAGAACGAGGAAAGCATTTTAGATGAATTAGGAGGGTTTAAACAACTAGTAAATACACAAATCAACTATATATATATAGAATAGAGGGACCAATACAACGTTTGGGGGGTGCCAGGCACCTCCCAGCCCCCCTTCCCTCCGCCACTCCATACGGACTATATCTTCAATACTCTAACTGAGGGCTAGATGAATTATTTTTTAAACCATTAAATAGTGTAAAAAAATAAAAGACTAGTGTAGAGCCAATAAATAATTTTAATATTTCACAATGCATCTCTCACAATATGATGTTCAAGGAAGCTAATGCTAGAGATGCCCTGATCCTGACCAAAACGCGCTGGCGGCGCTGGCTCAGTTTTTTTTTCGCGCGACAGGCAGGCCCATATCGCAGCCCAACCGACGACAATCCCACAGGCCCGTCCTAGCCGAACAATACTGCGCCACATTTCCTTCCGGCCGGCGCACCGTGGGCTGGACAAGGTGTTTTCAGGTCCATGTTTCCAACAAGTGCTGCGGCGCGCGGCAATCATGAAGGGCTGCCTGATGATGGCCCAGTCCAGATGGCTTGGACGGGACAAGCGAGATGGATATGGATTCGGCCCAACCCTGACGAGTTTTGTCTATAGTTTCCAGACACAGTTGGCAATATAATAACCGCAGAGTTGCTCAAAAAAAAAAAAAAAAAAAGACTGACTACACATCTCCTGAAAGATTTTTCTGTTTGTCCTCCACTTTTTTAGCAAATCAAAAGTTGCCACGTCATATGTGATACAAAAAAAAAATAAAATAAAACAAAAATAGCACACATATACTCCCTCCGTCCTAAAATATCTGTCGCTTTCGCTTCCAACTTTGATAAAATATATATTACAAAATATTAATATTTATGGTACATAATTAGTATCATTGGAAAGATCTTTGAATCTAGTTTTTTAATAAATTTATTTGGAGATACAAATGTTGTACGTATTTTCTACAAATCGAGTCAAACTTGTGGCACGAAAACCGAAAACGACAAATAATATGGGACAGGGAGTACATCACATGACAGATTCTTAAAGATTTTTATATTTGTTATCTTCCACTTTTAGAAAATCAAAATTTGGAAAGACAAAAAATAAAATAAAATAATAACAGCACATTACAGCACGTATCCAATAGAAATAGCTTACAACAGAAAATCCAAATCTGGAAAAACAAAAAAATACAATACATATCCCACCAATAGGAAGAGCTTACAAACAGAAAATCAAAATCAACAACAAAAAAAGACAACACATGTACAATACGTATTCCTTTCTTCACCGACGCTGTTCTTCGTCCTGTTCTCAGGCAGCGGATGGGGCCACCTTCGGCTGGGCGAGCTTGGCTTTGTCCTCGCGCGGTCGCAGACGCGACGGACGGAGCACGGGGCGGCCGACGGAGCAGGGACGGTGGCGGACAGGACCACCGCCGGCTGGGCGACCTCTCAGCGTGCTCGCGCATGCGACGGATGGAGCAGGGGCGGTGCCGGACGCGCGGACTGAGTAAGGCGGAGGCGGACACCGTGGATGGGACCACCTACGGCGGCAAACGCTAGTAGAGGGCGCGGCGGTGTTGTGCCGGCGAATGGAGTGCGGCGGCGGCGACGTACTGCTAGGATGCTAGTGAGTGGGCTGGAAGAACGGAAGGCTCAGGCCCATTGTTATTTAGGCAAGCCTGTAAAAAAACACGAAACTTTTGAGCCATACAAATGTGGAAGAAAATAACACAAGAAATCTGATGGCAGATATTTAGAAATTCCGTTCGTTTTTTCTCTCTCTTGTGTGACATGTTACGTGGCAACTTTTGATTTGCTGAAAAAGTGGAAGACAACGAACACAGAAATCTGCCACATGATGTTCAAAAGTTTTTCGAAAAGACGAAACTCTGGACCAACGACGCCTCCGGCAGACATCCCAGTCGTCAAATCTCTGAAGACACACGACACCACCTACAGAGTAGGACACCCGACATGTCACCTCTCAAGTGCTAATTAAAACTAAGGCACCTCAATCCCATGCAAACGATACAATACCAAAAAGATCAAGCCAATGATGCCGGCAATTTCCGTGTGCAGCAGAGCTAATGACCAGTCCAACAGTAGAGCCAGTAGCCTTGTCCAGCAGCAGAGCCAAAAGCCTCATACTGCAAGTTGGAGCCGTAGTAGGTGTTGGGCGCCCAGTTCGCCGGGATGACCTGGTAAGCCACCAGCGTCTCGCCGGACTCGTTGGTGATGCGCAGCCAGAAGGGCCCCAGCAGCCGGTGCTTGGAGTCCATCCTCCAGATGGATCCCCACGACTCCCGCATCGGCGTCTACCACCCGGAGTTGGCCTCCATGATGTCCACGTGGATCACATCGCCATCGTTGTCTTCGAACTCGACAAGCACCGCTAAGTGTTAGTTGATCTGGGCTCTTGATCTACGTCCTGATCGAAGGTGCCCAACCCTAATACGGTTGGTGGACTCCTGTCGCACAACGCCATAAATAGGAGGTGGAGGTCGGAGCGCCGAGCACGAGGTTCGCCTGAGCCGCCTAGCACCCCACCTACAGTCCTAAACACTAACCGATCACAGAGGGGGCGCTGCCAGTGACGGGAAGCGTATAATACCCTAAAATTTGTATTATTTTAAAATAGTTAAATTTGATTTATTTATGCAATTATATGTGCATTTCAAATTTAGGAAATAATATTTTTTATAAAATTAAAAGTAAATATAAGGATAGAAACATGTCGATGCATTCATGCTGTTGCATATTTATTTCTGTGATGGGTGGTTTTGTTTCAAATGCTAAAAGGTTTTAAAAACCTTTTGAAAATGAGTTTGGAAAATTTATTTAGAAAAAGAAAAGGAAATTCATTTTCTCTCCCCTCTTTTCCTCAATTTGGCCTGCTGGCCATTTCTTTCCCCACTGGCCTGGCTTGGCCTGCTGGCCCAACTTTTCCCCGGCCCGCTCGCCTCCTCCCGTTTTTCTCCCTGGGCTGGCCCAGCTCGGGCGCAACCGCCGCCGCTCCCTCCCTCTCTCTGCTGCTGACAGCCCGGCCCCGCCTGTCGGCGTTTTCCCCCACCTCCCGCGCCCCGCGCTCGGTCAGAGCCGCAACCGCCGCCACGCCCACTCGCATCGTGGGAGCGTCTCCCCGCGCCCCGGCCTCTATAAAACGGAGCCAAGCCCATCGCCACCCCTCCCTGCTGCCTCCCCGCTCCGTTTTCGCGTTCGCCAGTGCTTGAGGAAGCCACAACCATCGCACAGAGGAGCGCCAAGGTCCGCCGTTCGTCCTCCGCGCGGTCCGCCGTCCCCGAGCCACCTCCGACCTCGCTTTCTTCCGCGGTGAGACCCCCTTGCTCCCCTCTTTCTCTCCATGTCGTTACTTTCGAGTTTCATGGCCTCTAGAGCCCGTTTCGCATGCGCCCGTGAGCTCCACGTTGCCGGCCATGGCGACCACCGCCTCGGCTGCGTCCTCTGGCCGCTCCTCGACCTTGGCAAGTTCGTGTGCACCTCCTCTCTCCCCCGGTGCCCTCGGTTCGTCAAACCGAGGCCCGTAGCCCCTAAACCGAGAGCGCCGGTGACCTCCTTGCCGTCGGCCATGGAGCCCCGCCATGGCCATCACTATTCCGGCCGCCAGCCTCCTTCTCTCTCTCCCCCAGATCTAATCCGAGCCGTCCGTTGCTTGATCAACGGCCCAGGGAGGCTGATACCCCTTCGCGGGTAATTTTGCTAAAGAGACCCCCCGAGTTCGGCCAAATAGGACCCGCAATCCTCGGCTGGTTAAATATCCTAGATTTAATTTTATTTAAATTCGAAAATAGTTCCTTCTATTTACAGAAATGCCACTTCACTGTTTTGCTCATAAAATCATCGTTTTAGCTCTGAATCGACCCGTTCAAATTGTGTTAGTTTCGTAATTGCATAATCTACGTGTTAGTCCCACTTTTAATCATGTTTGCAACTTTTAAATTTCATGGTTAGGTTTAATTAAATAAATTACTATAGGAAACCCCGTTTAATTCATAACTTTCGCGTTTTAGCTCCGATTTTCGTGAACTTCGCGTTGACGTGATCGTAGCGAGACATAGAATCTTTTCATAAACTTTTTAATTTGTTTTCTATATTGCTGGTGTACTATTCTAACTATAGGATTGTTTGCTTTGCATGAATGTTCCCGAAATGTTGTATGTTGCCGTGTTGGTCGTGTTCAGACGTTGAGGAGAACGTCGGTGACCAAGAGTTCTTTGACGACCAGCAGGACCAGCAGGAGTTTGCTAACCAAGGCAAGTATAGCATGGGATCTACCTTGATGTCCTATTCACCATTTATTAATTACTCATTTGCATGTGTCTAATTTTGATACCCGTAAGGACATCCTAGTGTTTGATTATCCTGTTCCTTGTTCTCCTATGGGTTGTATGCATATGGGTAGTTTGCTAGCACTCAATGTAACTGTACATGATCCAAATAATGAATAATGGTTCTATGGAACGAAAAGGTAAAATTTGTTTTTAAACAACTGAATTATAGGGCAAAGGAGCAAATGACTTTCGATCATGATGCTCTCGGCCCTCCATAAGGACTTATCTGTCGATAAAAGCTAGGACTGACAGTGCAACCATGATGGTCACATGGCTCTGACTTTAGCTCAGTAATAGGACCTTTTCTAGCTTGTTAGAGGTTACCTTTATGGCGCAAAAGGGGCTTGCCACGTTGGGTATAGGGCTGCCTCTGTTCCTATGTGTATAGCCGCGATGGACATGTGCCATAGGAAAGGGGGGTTCCTACATCTGCCTACCGAGGAAACCTAGCGGCCCTAACTTGTTAGAGAAACCTATAAAATGGCTTCATAGTGTACCCCGCCCGCTCACCTTGGCAGTGTTATGGGAGTAATTAACCTGGGCACGTAGGAAACATGACTCACGGTGAATGTGCACAACCTCTGTAGAGGGTTACAAACTGTTATAACAGCCATGCTCACGGTCACGAGCGGCCTAGAAAACTCACAGAATAACTGGTTATTTATTGTTGTTCATTTATGAAGTTCTATGATGATAATATGATACAATCGATTCTGATATCTGACCATGTGGGTTTAATTGGGGCTTAAGCATAACTTGATAATAGTTGATGATAAAATTTTGACTTACTAAAAGTGCTAACTGCAGTAAACCAGAGTCATCCTTTTTTAGCTTTCATAACCTCATGTTATCTTGTTAAGTACGGGAGGTACTTACGCTTGTTTATTTTCAATATTTGGATAAAAATCCCAGATGGGTAACAGATGTCAATGAGTATGTGGAGTTTCCATAGGACTTTTAGGCTTGTGGTCAACCAGTTGACCGTCCCTGTGTTGGAGCTTCCACGAGAGAGCTGTCTTTTTATCTTCCGCTGTGTTGTGTAAGACTATGTTATGGTATTAATCATGATGTAAGATACACTGCGATGATACTTTTGTAATTTGTCAACTTATGTGTGTGACTGATCCCTGGGCACATATGGGTTTAGTGCATTCAATTTTATCCTTAAAATTGGGTGTGACAAAGCGCCACCACCGCCTCTACATCATGCCAGAGGACTGCTACAA
This sequence comes from Miscanthus floridulus, assembly GCF_019320115.1. Classification (NCBI taxonomy): domain Eukaryota; kingdom Viridiplantae; phylum Streptophyta; class Magnoliopsida; order Poales; family Poaceae; genus Miscanthus; species Miscanthus floridulus. Next base: position 2,762,993 of record NC_089586.1, read on the forward strand.
CGCCGGGCTACCCCGCGACCTCTGCACCGACCCAGACAACACCGCTACTGCACCACCACCAGGTTATCGCCAAGCACTACGATGGTGAGTCCATCTTCATCCAAGGCAACCGATGGTTTGCACCCTTTCACCCCTCTCTCTCATTCTATCTCTAATCCAATACTAGTAGATGCTTCTAGGACTCACGGTTTAATTCAAAGTGTAAGTAGACATACTAGATTTATGCCTAGAGATCTTGCTTTAGGTTCAACAATGGTATCAGACGCCTAAGTAGGTGTAGATCTAGCCTATCGGATGAAAAAACCGAGTAGCAATTAGAAGGATGTAATAGATTCGCTTTCGGATCTAAAAAAGAGGGTCACTGAACCCTAACCCTAATCGGGTGAAGCACAGAGAAGAGAAAGGGGTTTCGACATGCGAAATCATCTCGGGGAAGAAGAACAATCTCTAACCCTAACCCTAGAAAACCCTCACCTAAGAAACAGATCGAACGAAGGAGAGGAGGACCTACCGGACTCTTCTGTCGCTCGTCATCACCGTCGTTGCGTGGGTTGTCTCCTACCGACACGCGGGGAGAAGTCGAGCCGCCGCCGCTCCTCGGGCTTGCATGAGCTCCGACCAAGGGCGCCGCTGCTAGTCCGCTCGATGGCGGCGCGCTCACCCACGTGGGGAGCGCACGCACCGATGAAGGGGCCGGCAACGGTGCCATGTCGCTCGGTCGCCGCTGCTGCTCGTTGCGCTGAGAGCTGCTGCGCTGAGAGAGAGAAAGGGAAGAAAGAAATGTCTAGGGTTTTTAGGGGCAGCCGTGGCCGGGGGGGGGGGGGGTTGATGCAGCGACATCGTCGCTCGGCCGTCATCGGCCGTCAGTTCAAAGTGGATGCCTTAGATTGATTGGGCCAGAATCGGCCCAGGTAGGTGAGAACTTTCCTAGCCTAGGCCCAGGTTGTGGCCTGGGCGCGGGGAGGCACCGCGAGTGCGCTCGCGCGCGAATTGGGTTTAGGTTGCGTTGGCGCTGTGCTGGCCACGCGCGCTGCTGGGCCGTTTACTGCTGCTGCAGGCCGAGCTAGAATGAGTAGCAAGAAAAGATTTGAAGTTTATTTAATTTTTAGAAGTAGTTTTGAATGAATTTTGAAGGTTTAAATTTTTTGGTAAAATTACACCAACGTGTTACTTTTTTCTAGAAAGTAGATATGAATATGAATATGCTTCTGAAAAGTAAATAATTATGAATTTTTTATGTTTCCGCTGCAATATTAAAGTTAATAATCTTCTAATTAAATTCAAATAAACAGGAGAATTTAATTTGAAGAGTAGTCAACTTTTAATCAGTAAATTATAATATTGTTATTTTTTTTGACCAACGTTGATAATAGAAATATTATAATGTTTAATCATAAGTTTTTCATGCATTAATTCTATTTCTGCCAAACGGTGATGTAGAATTAGTGTATAAGAATATTGTATGTTTTAATTTTGACCAACGTTAAATTAAAGCATGAAATTATAATGATATATATATTTTCTCACTATCTCTGACAATGTTTTTCAGGACTCAACCCAATGGCATTCATCTCGCACATACCACCCCTAGAAGGGGGCAATTACAGAGTATGGCGAGAGAAGTATGAGCTCGCACTTACACTGTCCGAGAATTACTTAGCGCTCATCTCCCTGTGTCCTACTAAGCCAGTGGACCCGGTGAGGGAAGAAAACGAGTCTAATGCTGATTTCATTGCTCGACAGCGAGATCATGCAGAAGTGCGCATGAAGTATGATCTCGAGCACAAGAAGTGGGACTTCTCGAACCGCAAGTGCTTGATGGCGGCCAAGTCCACAATCTCTGATGCTATAATGGGGATCTATCCTAGACTATGATACCACCACTGAGTACCTTAAGATGGTGGAGAGTCAGTTTACTGGCTATTCCAAGGCTTATGCTATTACATTGATCAAGAAATTGTTCAATGAAAAATATACTGGTGGTGGTATCAGAGAGCACATTTTGAAGATGAGCAACACGGCTTCGAAGCTGAAGCCAATGGATTTGGGGCTCAAGGATGGGTTCCTGATTCATTTCGTTTTTGCTTCCTTGCTAAAGGAATATGAAACTTTTATTGTTAACTACAACATGCAGCCCGACAAGTGGGACATAGAAAAAGCTCATCGCAATGTGTGTTCAAGAAGAGGAAAGGCTGAAGTCCTTACAGGGTGACTCTGTTAACCTTATCAAGGACAAGAAAAGGAACTTCAATAAGAATGCCAAACCTCAAGGGAAAGCCCCTCAGACTGAGCACCATCAGAAGAACAACAACACTCAAGTTGAAAAGGATCAGTGTAAATGGTGCAAGAAGCACGGACACTACCAGAGGGACTATCTAGACTTTCTGAAGAACCTGCTAAAGAGAGGTAAGGATTTCATTACATTCATAGATGAATCCCTGTATTTAAGTTATTCAAAATCTACTTGGTGGATTGATTCAGGTGTAACTGTTTATGTTGTAAATTCATTACACCATTGGAGATCTTTCTCTAGAATTAGTTGATGGTTTTCTATTTAAGCTTTCGGATGTTCTATTTGTACCCTCTTTGCGAAGAAACTTAATAAGTGTTTCACGTTTAGATGACGATGGATATGATTGCCATTTTGGTAATGGCAAATGTCAGATTATTTATACTAATAAATGTGTTGGTCTTGCCTTCCGACAAGATAAACTTTATTTATTATCACTTTCTGAGAATGTGAATGATGTAAGTACTGAGAATGAGAATGCTTCCTTATCTATGAATGCAACAAATAAGCGGAGTGCATGATGTATCTACAAAATTATGGCACTGTCATTTAGGCCATATTTCGAGGGAGAGAATAGAGCGATTGATTAAGAAATCAGTTCTTCCGCCTTTAGAATTTTCAGATTTAGAACAATGCATAGATTGCATAAAAGAAAAGTACGTTAAGAAAATAAAGAAAGATGCCAAACGAAGCGTAGGAATTTTAGAAATAATCTACACAGACATCTATGGTCCTTTTCCTATGAAGAGTGTGGATGGTTATGATTTATTTATAACATTCACAGATGACTATTCTCATTTTGGCTATATTTACCCAATTAAAGAAAGATCAGAAGCATTGGATAAATTTAAAATATTCAAGGTTGAAGTAGAAAATCAGCACAACTTAAAGATTAATGTAGTAAGGTCTGACCGCAGGAGAGAGTACTACGATCGACACACCCCATATAGCCAAGTTCCTAGACCCTTTGCAAGGTACTTATAGGAAAATGGCATAGTAGCCTAATATTCTACACCAGACGAGCCTTAGCAGAATAGAGTAGCTGAAAGACGCAACCATACCTTAATGAATATGGTGAGAAGCATGATAAGTTATTCTACCTTACCAATAAATTTATGGATAGAGGCATTAAAAACCACTATTCATATTCTTAATCGAGTGCCAAGTAAGTCGGTGCTTAAAACACCATATAAGTTGTGGACAGGAAAGGAACCCTCACTAAACTATTTACGTGTGTGGGGTTGTCTTGCTGAGGCAAAAGTATTTAACCCAAACATAGGGAAGCTGGACTCCAAGGCAGTCAGCTGCCATTTCATTGACTATCCAGAAAAGTCAAAAGGTTATCGCTTCTATTGTCCTGACAGACAAATGAAGTTTGTAAAAACAAGACATGCTATCTTCTTGGAGGATGATATGATTAGGGGGAGCATGGTAGCGTGAGAAATTAGTTTTGAAGAGAAGCGGGTATACGTGCCCACTCCTATGGTTCAGGAACCATTTTTTACGCTACTTGCTATTGTTGTACCAATAGTGCAAAACACTATAGTAACAACACCTGTTGTTAGTTCTCCTATGGCAACAATGAATAAACATGAGGAACCCATCCTTTAGGATCCTATAGAATCCGTTGTCACACATGAGGAAGAGCAACAACAGCCTCATATAGAACAAGCGTCATCTAACGAGGCCCCTAGAAGGTCTCAAAGAGTCAGAAGATCAACCATTCCTGATGATTATGAAGTTTATGAATGTGAGGAATTTTAAATAGAGGGTGATCCCACCTCATTTGAAGAAACCATGAGAAGCGCTCACTCATCCAAGTGGCTTGAATCCATGGAAGATGAAATGAAATCAATGAAAACCAACAAAGTTTGAAAATTAGAAACAATTTCTAAAGGAGCCAAGACAGTAGGCTGTAAATGAGTCTACAAAACTAAACATGACTCCAAAGGAAATATAGAAAGGTTTAAAGTGCGACTTGTGGTGAAGGGTTTCATGCAAAGAGAAGGCATAGACTACAATGAGACATTTTCTCCAGTCTCATGTAAGGGTTCTTTTAGAATCATAATGGCGCTTGTAGCATATTATGACTTAGAATTACATCAGATGGATATAAAGATGGTATTCCTAAATGGGGATATGGAGGAAAATATTTACATGGCACAACCAAAAGGTTTTGTTGTGGAAGGAAAATAACACATGGGATGCCGTCTGAAGAAATCCATTTATGGATTAAAGCAAGCTTCAAGACAGTGGTATTTGAAGTTTGATAGTACAATAAGAAAGTTTGGGTTTCAAGAAAATATAGAGGACAATTGTGTTTATGCAAAGTTCAAGAATAGGAAATACATTTTCCTAGTCTTGTATGTGGATGACATCTTGCTCGCTAGCAGTGATGTTAATCTACTACTAGAAACAAAGAAGTTCTTGTCCTCAAAGTTTGATATGAAGGATCTCGGTGAAGCTTCATTCATCCTAGGAATAGAGATTCATCGAGATAGAGAAAATGTGGTTTTAGGACTATCACAAAAGGCATACTTAGAAAAAGTTCTAAAGAAATACAGTATGCAAAATTATAAGTCATCACCTGCTCCCATAGTCAAGGGCGACAGATATGGAGAATTTCAATGTCCTAGGAACCAATATGAGATCGATCAAATGAAAACGGTTCCATATAGTTCAGCTGTCGGAAGTTTACAGTATGCTCAAGTGTGTACTCGCCCTGACTTAACATATGTTACCGGGTTGCTTGGCAGATATCAGAGTAATCCAGGAATAGAATACTGGAAATTAGTAAAGAAAGTTTTACGTTACCTGCAAGGTACGAAGGGTCTCATGCTAACGTACAGAAGATCAGATTCCCTGCACATAGAGGGGTATACAGATTCTGATTATGCGGGAGATGAAAGAAAGTCCACGTTAGGATACATATTCACTCTCGCAGGAGGAGCTATATCTTGAAAAAGCTCGAAGCAAACCGTCACTACATCATTCACAATGTATGCCGAGTTTGTAGCATGTTATAAGGCCACAGGGCAGGTGAATTGGCTAAAGAAATTCATGCTCGGGTTGAAAGTGGTAGACGACATACATAAACTACTTAAGTTATACTGCGATAATAATCCAGCAGTATGTTATGCTCACAACAATAAGTCAAGTGGTGTTGCCAAACACATTGACATAAAGTATTATGTTGTGAAAGATAAAGTCCAAGATCATATAATTAGTCTTGAGCATATAAGAACAGAAAAGATGCTCGTGGATCCACTTACATTGCCCAGTGTGTTCAAAGAACACGTACCCGGCATGGGTTTAAGGGAAAGCCTATGATTCCTGAACAATAAGGGCCTAGTTAAGAATCTATTTCAAAACAGAGAGGTGCATTGTAGCTGTTTAATCTAATGGCAAGAGACCGTGACGATGAGTCATGCTCTATGCACTGATTTGTGATGGAATAGGAACAAGAGAAAGTAAGTTAAGTTTAAGTTATAAGTGAGATCAAGAGGGAGAATGTTAGTTGATCTCCACCAATAGGCCCTGGACCCTTGGATCTGCGCCCTGATCGAGGGCGCCCAACCCTAATATGGTTGGTGGACCCCCGTCGCACAGCGCCATAAATAGGAGGTGGGGGCCGGGACGTCGAGCACGAGGTTCGCCTGAGCCACCTAGCACTTCACCTACAGTCCTAAACCCTAACCGATCATAAAAGGGGCGCTGCCAGCGACGGGAAGCGCCGCCACCGCCTCTGCATCACGCCGGAGGACTGCTACAACATCGGGCTGCCCTGCGACCTCTACACCGACCCGGACGACACCGCTACTGCACCGTCACCGGGTTATCGCCAAGCACTGCGATGGCGAGCACATCTTCATCCAAGGCGGCCGATGGTTTGCACCCTTTCACCCCTCTCTCTCTCTCATTCTATCTCTAATCCAGTACTAATAGATGCTTCTAGGACTCACGATTTAATTTAAAGTGTAAGTAGACATGCTAGATTTATGTCTAGAGATCCTGCTTTAGGTTCAACACTAAGTAGTTGGGGTTTGAGCCGTGCTCGATGTGGAAGGTCACTGTCTGCCCGGGGTAGATGCAGGGCACCCTACAGGAACATGCCATGTTATGCTTCATTTGGACTAGGCTTGTCCATAGGCATACAAAAAACGCCAAACTGTGAAGTGGAAGTATGATTCTGTTGGTGTAGGGCCTTCAGATTGCTTGCCATGTGGTTCTATGAAACGAGCAGTGCATGTTACGGACCTCCTGAACTGGATGTCGATGATGCCGGCGTGGTAGAGCTCGTTGTTGCGGCCGGGCTGTGCCATGGCACCAAACGCCGTGCTGCTGAGGTCAAAGTGGTACTTGGCGACTGGGTAGTAGTTCATGTCGGTGATCATCACCGTCTCCGGGTTGCCAGAGCACGCGGGGTGGTTGACGCATCGTATCTGAAAAAGGTCAGCAACAAATGAAAGGAGTTAGTCATCTAGTTTTCTGTCTCTGTTTCCGTTTTCACGAGGACAGCCAACAGCACAAACGAACTTCTTGATATCCTAGAAATAGTATCTCTGACCAAGTAATGTAATTGGTAGCACGAGCCACAGCCCTTGCCATCCTTGAACAGGGGCTGGTTGCCGCACGATGTCATGGCCGAGAAAGGAGGCAGGTTCACATTCTTGAACCCACAAGCGCCACCTGTATGCACAAAAGCTTACAGATCGTCCAACAACAATGCACGCCATATACGATCTGGCACCATGCACCAACATTCATGTCATACCGGTGTCGTAGGGGCCAGCGCCGGTTGGCGCACCATACCAAGTGGCCCTGGCAGCCACCCAGTAGGGGTCCGTGGTGATGTGGGAGGCATTAAAGTTGACGATCCTAGTGCATGAGCCATACGAGACAAGAAGGAAGATCAGTGCACCAAGCGCAACCAGCTTGGACTGGGCAGACATGAAGCTCTGTGTTTCGATGGTCAGCGAGAAGCACCTTGCCAGGATATTCTTTGGTAGGGGGTCACATGGCTCTGGAGCAAACCATGGAAGGAATGGAGGCATCAGGTCAGTGGCGTTTATATAGGATTTGAAGCTAGGGTGGTTCAATAAGTGGATTTTTTAATATCTCAAATGTAAATTGTCAACTTACAATACAAGCACAAAAGCTTGTGTTACAAACATCTTCAAATCCACAATTAGGTATAAAATTTGCCTCCAGAAAATCTCACTTACAATATAGTTCAAATAAGACAACTATTCTATTTCTTTTGATGCTGGGCTTATCTTTCTAACAGCCTTAAAAGTCTCCATTATACCATCTTCATTCACAATGAAGAAAACGTCATTACAAATTACTAGTTACTTGCGAATTTACAAATTTACATTCCTACCGCTGGCTACTGATGTGCATTCCTAGTTTCTCACAACAATGCGCAATGCGCTACCAATGTGCCACTACAATCCTACGTTCCTAGCTTCCAATGATGGCTACCAGTGTGCAAGACTGCAAGCTACCAAAACAAGTACAATCTTAGTGGCTAGCTCGTTTGTTGCTAGTACTGGGCAGACATGAAGCTCTGTGTTTCGATGGTCAGCGAGAAGCACCACCTTGCCAGGACATTCTTTGGTGGTGGGTCACATGGTTCTGGAGCAAACCATGTAAGGAATGGAGGCATCAGGTCAGTGGCGCTTATACGGGATTTGAAGCTAGGGTGGTCCGATAATTCAAATTTTTTATATCTCAAAGGTAAATTGTTAACTTAGAATACAAGTACACAAGCTTGTCTTACAAACATCTCAAATCCACAATTCAATATAAAAAAATTTGCCTCCAAAAAAGCTCATAAACTTAGGATAGTTCAAATAAGACAACAATACTATTCTTGTTGGGCTTATGCTTCCTAACAGCCAAAAAGGTCTCCATTATATCATCTTCATTCACACTGAAGAAAGCATCTTTACAAATTACTACTCCCTCAATCCCAAATTATAAGTTATTTCAAGAATCTTGGAGAGTCAAAGCATCTCAAGTTTGACCTAAATTATACTAAGAATTACAAAGATTTATGACATCAAATAGATATACTATAAAAATATAATTAATGAAGAACCTAATGATACTTAGTTGGTGTCATATATGTTATTATCTTATCATATAAATTTGGTTAAACTTGAGATATTTTGACTCTCCAAGATTCTTGAAATGACTTATAATTTGGAATGAATAGAGTAATTGATTGCGAATTTTACAAATTTGCATTCCTACCACATAGCTACCAATGTGTGTTCCTAGTTTCTCACGCCAATGTGCAATGTGCTACCAATGTGCTAGTACAATCCTATGTTCCTAGTTTCCTACCATGGCTACCGGTGCGCAAGTCTGCTTCAAGATACCAAAACAAGTTACAAAGAAGTGAGATTAGTGAACTACCTCGCTGCTCGCCTGACGGCTTGTTGCTAGGGTTGGCTGCTTCGCTACCGCTCCTCAGCTCCTGCTCTGCTCTAGTGCGGCGGTATGCCAGGTGGCCGCCGCAAGCTGTGCTGGCGAGCCAGCCAACCGCCAGATCTCCTCCCAGGCTCCCTTTTGCCAGACGTCGGGTCGCTCCTCCCGTCTGCCTTCCCTGGCTTCCCCTCCGTGGAGGCGTCGCCGGATGCCCGGATCCGGCGGGGGCTGGCCACCGCGCGCCGCAAATTTGCCCCCAATCGGCGAACCCTCCCTAGGTCACCCCCTCCGCTCCGCCTCGCGCCTCCGTCTTAAGTTCTAACGGTTGCCGATTCGGAGTCCGAGTGGACGGCCTGTATCGCTTCCTTATCCGAGAGTCCGCCGGCGTGGGCTAGAAGGCCTTGTTGCGGCCTAGCCCAATTAGAATCCAAACAAAGAGAGAGCTCAGGCGCTCAGGCGTGGGCTACCAGTCAGTTTGGTTTTTCTTCGTGGGCGGCGGCGTCGAGGTTTCCTTATTGAAAACAGTTGGGCCCACCTGGCCCAACCAATTGGAGGAGATGTTGGAATCTAGCCCGACCTAACCCCTGGCCCACATAAATGTCGAGACGCGCCGCCGTCGCCGCTTGCACTACTACAAGAATCAATTTGCATAGCGTGGCCAAAATGGGCTCCGTGGCGGGCACCTCTTTTGCCCGCCACGGTTAACCGGTGGCCGGCCAACGAGGCCGGCCACCGAGGCGCCCACTACGGGAAAATGGTTTATGATAGCGGGCCACCTTATTTGCCCGCCGCAGGAAATCGTTATTTACCGCGGCGGGCAGTATGAATCACCCGCCGCGGTTAATACGATGTACCATAGCGGGCTCTTTAAACTGCCCGCCACGGTAAAGAGTTCATTTCCTGCGGCGGGCGCTTTATATTGCCCGCCGTGGTAAAGCCTGTACAAATAATCACTGCCGCCCCTTCGTCTTCTCCACGGGTCTTCCTCTCTCTCAAACTCATGGGGGAGGTTTTGCCCTAAAATTTGAAGAAACTTTTGATTTGAGTTGAAGGGCTTGGATTTGAGGGAGGAGGACATCATAAGAGGTTCATAAAGGCTCCCCCTCTCTCCTTCCATCCTCTCTCTCTATTTCCATCACCTAGAGTTCTCTCTAGATCTATATCTAGATCTAGATCAATTTTAATGGAAAAAATGATGTCATGTATTTCTTTAACCTTAGATTCATCATAGATGCATGCTTCATCTTTCACATCGTTATTTCCTCTCTTTTTCATGATTTTGGACGTAAAAATCATCAATTTCTCCTAATTCTTCTTTATTTGTTGATTGTGACGGATAATGTTCACAGGTATGATGGATAGGTTGGAATGGATGTACCGGATCGATAGAGTGAATGATCCGCGGTACCTCTTTGAATTAAGGAAGTTTATTGCTGCTGGTAAAGCTCACCGTGAGAGACTAAAGCGGATGACAACCATATGTCCATGTTCTCATTGCAAGAACCTGAAAGCCCACCGAGACAGCGAGGTGCAAACTCATTTGATCATGTATGGTTTCATCGAGGGCTACACCGTCTGGACATTTCACGGCGAAAAAGTTGGTGCGAGTGGCGGTGCATCTGGAGTGAGCTCTTCGACGCCGACGACGACAGCACCATTGGTGAATAAAGATCCTTTAGGAGCACCCAGCTCCTCATCATCTTCAGTAGCAGCTGCGCCAGCCAACAGTGACAACAGTTATCGTGATTACATCATGGTGGATGATCTAATGCAAGACATGGTCGACGAAGCCGGTGACGGTGGGGATGGTCAGGATACTGTGAGCCAACCCGAGGATGTGCAGCTTGTTGAAGATCTAGTCAAACATTTCGATGAAGACGATGTTGTGTTGGGTTGCCCAAAGTGGTTGGATAATTTTAGAGAGTTGAAGCAGGCGGCAGTTGATCCTCTCTATAAGGACGGCGGCGACTGTCCAAAGGAGTGCACGGCGCTCCGTTTTAACCTCCATATGTTGATGTTGAAGGCTCGTCATGGTTGGTCTGACACTAGCTTCAATGAGTTGTTAAGCTACCTTGCCACCATGTACCCAACGGCTAACAAGGTGCCTGCTAATACTTATCGGGCCAAGAAGCTGATCCGGCCAGTGGCGATGAAGCTTAGAAAGTTTGATGCATGCCCTAACCACTGCATCCTGTATCGGGGCAATGAGTATGAGAATTTGACGAGTTGTCCGCACTGTGGCTTTAGTCGGTATAAGAAAAATGCTGGTTGTCGCGTGGATGCAGAAGATGAGGGAGGCTTGCGGGGTGGTCGGAAGAAGAACAAGAAGGGGGCAAAGAAGAGCAGTGTGGCCAAATAGATCTTGGCTCAGCAGGACGATGAAGAAGAGGGTTACACGCACAGGAAAAGTCCAGCACTATCGGTGTGGTACCTGCCCGTGACCAATCGCCTGCGTGCAATATTCGGGAACCCGGACGATGCCAAGCTCATGTCCTGGCATGCATCAGCTGACCGCCTGAACGACGATGGTAGGCTACGGCACCCATCCGACGGCAAGCAGCGGAAGGATTTCGATGAGGCCTACCCGGAGTTTGGCAAGGAGCCCATGCATGTTAGGTTCGCGCTAAGTACCGATGGGATGAACCCGTTCGGTGAGCTTAGCAGCTCGCACAACACTTGGCCCGTCATGCTCACCATGTACAACCTACCTCCCCATCTATGTCAGAAGCGTAGGTACCTTATGCTGACCATGCTTATCTCCAGACCGAAGCAGCCCGGCAACGATATAGATATGTTCCTGGAGCCGTTCATGGAGGAAATGAAGATACTATTTGATGTTGGGGTCCAGATGGTGGATGCATCCTGCAAGGAGAAGTTCACACTAAAAGCAATCATCTTTGTCACCATCACCGATTACCCCGGTCTCTTCTCACTATTGGGGCAGATCAAAGGGAAGACCGGCTGCGTAATTTGCATCAACGGGACCTGCTACACTTACCTTAAGGGATCCAATAAGATGGTGTACACAAGGCATAGACGGTTCCTCGCAAAAAATCATAGGTATAGAAGAAGTATTATGAACAAATACTTTGACAATCAGGACAAGCCGCAGCGTGATCAACCGACGCAGACTAGTTGGGGGACAAAGGTGTATGAGATGGTCAAGGACATGGATCAGGTGGAGTTTGGAAAGAAGAAGAAGCCGCCTAAAGAGGGGAGCATGCAGACAAGGAAGCAAAAGCGGAACCAGACGGAGGAAGTCCCCGCCGTCGTTCCTTTCAAGAAGAAGTCAATTTTCTTCAAGTACCTGTCGTATTGGAAAACACTAAATACACCCCATGCCATCGACTGCATGCACCTAGAGAAAAATGTCTTTGAAAGCACAATCGGTGGCCTGCTGGATATCAAGGGCAAGACAAAGGATGGTATCAAGTCACGGACGGATCTTGTCAATCTGGGCATCAGGCCAGACCTTCACCCGGGACCGCCTTAGAATGGTAAAGTCGATATCCCGGGTGCGGCCTGCAACCTAACGCAAGACGAGAGGATGACTTTTCTTAAGTTGCTTAGGGGTATCAAGGTGCCGACTGGTTTCTCTTCCAACATCAAGATCCTGGTCTCCATGAAAGACCTCATAATGACCGGCTACAACTCACACGACTGCCACGTCATGCTGACGGTGTTCCTACCAATTGCGATTAGGGCTATCCGTCCAGAGTACGTGAAGATGGTCATCACACGGATGTCATACTTCTTTAATCGCATCACCCAGAAGGTCATTGATAAGGCTGAGCTGCCTGCCCTAAAGGAGTTCATCGCGGAGACCCTTTGCCAGCTTGAGATGTGCTTTCCACCATCTTACTTTGATATTATGCCACACCTAATGATGCATATGGTCGATCAGATCCATCAACTAGGCCCCATGTACCTACACCAGATGTGGATGTACGAGTGGTTCATGTCCACCCTCAACAGATACGTCCATAACCGTGCTTACCCAGAGGGCTCTATGATCAAGGCATACATAATGGAGGAGGCCGTGAACTGGTGTATGAGGTACATAAGAGATGGGAGGGTGATTGGGCTGCCTATCCATCACCATGAAGGCAAAACCTCAGGGATGGGGTGCACAGGCCAAAAAGTGCGCACCGATGTGGCAAACCGAATGGTGCAAGAAGCTCATTACAGCATCCTTCATCAGTTAGTGAGCATGGAGAAATATATTGAAAAGAACCTAGAAGAGATCCGCGCCGCTAATGATGGACAACGCACGGAGGCATGGGTCCAGAACCATCACAAGAGCAATTTCATAGAGTGGCTCAAAGAGCAACACATACCCCTTGAAGGATGCCCTGATGAAGATACGGAGACCATTAAGAGGCTTGTGTTAGGCCCATCCAGCCAAATCACCACGTGGCAAGGGTATGACGTCCAGGGCTACAGGTTCCACACAAAAGACAAGGACAAGAAGAGCTCGGCACAGAACTGCGGTGTTCGATACGAGGGCGAAGAAGAGTACACGGGCCAGAGGAGGCAATACTATGGTCAAGTCGAAGAAATATGGGAACTTGACTACGGCCAGAACCTACGCATAACCGTCTTCCGTTGCCAGTGGGTCAAACCGAATGCGGTTGCAGTGGATAGTTATGGGCTAACCACCGTGGACCTCAAAAGTATCGGCTACAAAGATGACCCGTGGGTACTAGCAACCAATGTCGCACAAGTGGCCTACTATATATATGCAGAGGACCCAAAAGGCATGTGGTTGTGTCCGGAAAGCAGTGGATTGTGGGAGCTGATGGGGTGCAGAGTCTCGAACAATACAACAACTACGCAGAGCTCGAGCTTTTTACCAATCATCCAAAGAAGATCAAGGCCGTCGAGGACCGATTCAACAAGTCCAGGATGATGCCATGGGCCCGCCCCGATGGTGAGAAGAGGACGGTGAAAGCACCTGCACCAAAATGATTTATGTATCCTAGAGACATATATATATATATATATATGTAATAATGTAGTGGACTCTATATGTATCCCAGAGACATATATGTAATAATGTATCCCAGAGACTCTATATGTAACAATCCCAGATACTCTATATGCATGCATCAATCTACTACCACTACTCTACTACTACTAGTACTACTACTCGCTCTACTACTACTACTACTCGCTCTACTACTCTAATACTACAACAATCTACTACTGAATCTACTACTACTACTCAATCTACTACTCTAACTGATGCTACTGAAATCCTAAAATATTGAACTACTACTCAATGCTACTGAACTGCTGCTACTGAAATCCTGAACTGATGCTACTCAATGTTGCTGACAATCTTTACCGCGGCGGGCATATAACAGAGCCCGCCACGGTTAATCGATTAACCGTGGCGGGCAACGTAACCGCCCGCCGCGGTAAACATTTCCCGTGGCGGGCTGTTATGTTGCCCGCCGTGGTTAATCGCAACCTATATAAGCCGTCCCCACCCTCAAAATTCTAAGTCTTTCGCGTGGTTCAGTTTGACCCCAAAGGGCTGCCAAAATCTCACGCCGCCGCTGCCATCTCCACCGCCGATTGAGCTCCTCCGCGCACCGACCCCCACCCCTATTCTCCTCCCCATGCCCGGTCCACGCCCCCGTCCTCCTCTCCCTTGCCCATGCCCCATCACCGGAACCCTAGCGCCGGCCACTAAGAAGTCTTGCGCCGCTGCCGAGCTCCTCCACGCTGGGCCCCATCCCCGGAACCCTTGCTCTGGCCGCCGAGCTCCTCTACGCTGGGCCCCATCCCCGGAACCCTAGCGCTGGCCACTGACACCGAGGGCCGCCGTCGCCCCCGCTGACCTTGGTCGACCACACCGACGCATTTTGACCAAGGTGAGAATATAAAACAGAACAAAACAATTTTTGGAGGTGCTCAGAAATGTGTTTCTTCCAAAATACTCCATATATATTGTGTAATGCCACTGCCTATTATCTTTGTGGTTAACCCTAAGGAATCTGCTGCAAACAATACAAAAAAAAAACCCAGGCATCGTGGATTCTGATTAAATGCTTCTGTTTGAGGTTTCAGTTTTTCCCTCATTCTCTCTTGATATTGATTTAGGAACTGGCTGCACAAGTACATGATCTTTAGCCTCTTCTAAAGTGAAGCATTTCTGAGTTTAGTTCAACCTTGTAGCAATGTTTTCTGATTGCTGCACCTCTGCGTGCAATGTTAAATGGCTGGTTACTAGCTATGTCGATTTTGCCGAGTACATTACCTGATAGTGTATTTTATCACAAGGATGATATTTTTCTTAGTGCAATTTTTTATAATAGATAATCCTGGTATGGAAGAAACGAAAGTATCTTTTCTCAATAGTTCATCAGGTAATTTTGTGCTTTTTTTAGTCCTGTTAAGCCCTGCCTCCAGTATGACCTAAGCAGCAGGCAAAGTTGCTATTACCCAATGGTCAAGACCCATGGAGTCATGGACCATGTTGGATTGGGTGATCTAGTCTCTATTTTGCCTTGGTTTGTGGGGAACCTTGATTTTCTGTGTGAGATCACAGGCATAGGCCATTTGCAGGACTGTCCTCTCCTCTGATAACACATGCATGGTATTGGTATGTATGGTCATGGAGTTGGAGTGGATAGGAGGAGAGTTGTTGAGGGAGGCAAAGCAATCAGTCCTACAGTACAATTTTTAGAGAGAAGGGAAGGGGAAGGAGGGACAAGGACATGCATGAGCTTGCTGCTTTGCCTGCCTCTCTTGCTTGTCATTGGCAGTTTGGCATTGCCAATTGCCATGATGGCTAGGCTAGGGGCATATGAGCAGTCCTTTTACTCACAGCACAGGTCGTGCCATTTGATGTATGCCCCTCATCTGGGATCTCATCTGGGGTGAACTTTGCCATCCCCATCGACACTGTGGTACAGTCGGTACCAAGCCTAATAGTATACGGGACCTCTGTGAGCAACAGGTTTTAACTCTGCTGTACATTAATCCACTGCCTACACTCTACTACCTACACTCTACTGTCTACTGCCTACACTCTATAGCTTGATGCAAATTTTTTGATTTGTGAAAGTTTTTTGAGATGGCTAGCTACTACTTATCCCCTTACTGGTACTCTACTGCTTGATGCAAAATGATACTTGTATTACCTATTTCTCTCTACCACTGTTGTCTTACTACTGCTGCTGCTACTCTGAATTCAACTGAACTGCTATACTACACTTGGTGAATTTTAAACTGCTATACTACTGATCTATGATGCTTTTGGTGAACCATAGCATTTGAATTCAATTCTTTTTGCTGCCTATGACGCCAAAGAAATTTATGACAAAATTCTGAGCATATGCCACTGCCTATGATGCACCTTGCCTTTAAACTAATTCTGAGCTAAATTTGTGAGAATTTTGAGATGAATTGGTCACTCTGCTGCAATTTTGCCAAATTTGATATAATTTGTGAGAATTTTAGGATGAATTGGTCACTCCCTCCTATACTACTAGTATACTACTACTACTGCCTACTACTACTCCCTCCTCCTCTACTCCTCTACTCCCTCCTATAATACTAGTATACTACTACTACTGCCTACTACTACTCCCTCCTCTTCTACTCCTCTACTCCCTCCTATACTACTAGTATACTACTACTACTGCCTACCTCTACTCCCTCCTATACTACTACTAGTATACTACTACTACTGCCTACTACTTTCTAGTAGTATACTACTACTAGTATACTACTACTACTCCCTCCTCCTCTACTCCTCTACTCCCTCCTATACTACTAGTATACTACTACTACTGCCTACTACTACTCCCTCCTCCTCTACTCCTCTACTCCCTCCTATACTACTATTCTACTACTACTGCTCCTGTTTTTGATTTGTGAAAGGTTTTTGTTTAATGGGGCTGGTTCCTTTTTTGGCATATGCAATGATGAACTTTTAAACTTATTGCTGAGGCAGTGGCATATGCAATGATGTGAACCCTTTTATACTGAGGCAGCGGCGATGATGATCGAGTGCCCCCGCTAAACTAGGATGGCTTGTATACCAGATACAAGCAACCAGTTTAAAAGTGATGTGATGACAATGGGGCAAATCTGAGCCAACTACTACTACTTTACTACTCTAGTACTACTCTACTTTACTACTCTAGTACTACTCTACTTTACTACTCTATAACTGTGTCTATACAACTGAAATATGTATTCATTGTAGCTTTCCAATGGCGGAGGAACCGATAAGTGAATGGCACGACCCTACCCCTAGTGCATCATCATCAACTAGCCTCGAGAGCCAAATGTCCGTGACCCCAAGGCCAACAAAGAAACTTCGTACAGAGGATGAAGATGATCCGACCTACCAACCGAGGGATGACGAAGTTAAAAGTGCGCGGTCTCCAAACCCTAAACAGATGCCAGTGGTGCCTCGAGAATTGAATTTCGAGGAGGAACAAGTCAGTGACAAAGAACCCCCCACTCCATCTCCAACCACTTCAGGCAAGTCTAGTGGTCAGAGGACAAAGCTGAGAAGGGGGGAACATGGGAGGCACCAGAGGGAAATCCACGGTGAAGTCCATGTGATCCATGAGGTGGGACCAGAGGGAAACTCGTTGTCGCCACCCACGGTCCTTGCCAAGTTCAGCAACCAGGTGGCATGTATAGTCAAGGACAAGGTGGAGATCACTTGGGAGGAGTGGAACAATGTCCCGATCGACTACAAGACACATATCTGGGGTGAGGTGACGAGGAGCTTCCATTATCCCGAGGACGCTGATCTGAGCAAGTGCAGGGAGTGGGTCATGCACGTGGAAGGAAGAGCCTTTAGAAATGTCAAGTCCATGCTGACTAGGTACTACCTGAAGCTAGGCAAGTCACCCTGTGTCAAATACACTATGGTGAAGGAACATCACTGGGAAGAGTTCTGCAAACAAAGAACAATAGAAGAAGCAAAGGCAAAGAGCGCCAAGTTCAGCACACTCGTGAAGAAGAACCTGCACCCCCACCACTTGGGCATGACTGTGTTTGCTGGTATGAGGCCCCAGTGGCGGGAGGAAGAAAGGGCTAGAGCTGCCGCCGGGCTTCCCGATCCATACGACGGTGTAGACTTGAGGGCTAAGGACTTCATCTATGCCCGCAAGCCGAAGAAGCTCAAGGAGGGCGCGAGCAAGTTCAATGAGCCCAAGTTCGAGGAGGTGGAGAGGGCTCTCATCGAGGCCGCTAAATCCAAGGATAGCTTCAAGGTTCGCAGGGGCCAGGACTTGCTGACCCTGGCGCTGGGAACCCCCAAGCACCGTGGCCGCGTCCGTGGCATGTCGTCGAAGATGAGCTGGAACTCAGTGGAGTCATGGCAATCCAACGCTGCCACATACCGGTCAAGGCAGAGGTACAAGGAGGGCATCTTTTAGAAGGGCTATGATCAAGGCGTGGCCAAAATGATCAGTCGGTCCATAAAAGAAGCCTTCACGAGCAATGACCCAGATATGGTGTCGATGAGGTCACAGATGCTTCGCCAGGCTAGCGTGGCCGTGCCTCAAGTTCCACAAGGGCAGACACAAGGGCAGCCACTGCCGATGATCGAGGATCGCCCAAGGCACCCCGTCGACGACATCCGGCAACCCATGCACGTCCACCTCAACATCCCATTCGGCAGGGCGAAAAAGTTGACCGTGGGTGAGGGTTTCATGCACCCCAAAGAAGATATCAAAGATTTCAACCAAGACCAGATCCCTGCCAACTATGCTGCCGTGATACTTACATGGTATGCGACCCAATACAAAGAATTTGAAATGGAATATCCAACTGCACAAGGGGTAATGATCCTTGGAGCTGCCATTGGTTCCGAAGTCCTGTGGAACAAGGACGACATAGAGATCATTCTCTCGACGCCGACTTCTACGCCGATGGCGACACCAGCATCACAACCATCCATTGCCGGATCTTGTCCCCCCGATGATCCGGATCACGGCGATGGCGATGACGAAGGCAATGGCGGGGATGACAAGGGAAGGAAGTCACCTCGAGGCACAAGCCCTCACCCTCATTCTCCTCCTCCAACAACAAGTCCACCTCCACCTCCTGACAGTCCGTCTAAGGGCACAAGCAAAGGACCGGGAGGCACGGAGGAACTGGGGGCAAAGACACCGCCTGCTGCCATTGCGAGCACAAGCCACCGTCCTCCACCACCGGTGAAGACTAAAGGCGACCAAGGGCATCTCACATACTCACTTGAGTTCGAAAGGTATGGTAGCGGCGAGAATAATTTGCTAATAACTTTTCTTTGCCATAATATGGTACTAACATTTCTATCCCAGGCCGAGATCACCTTTCCATCTATTTCCTGAATCGGATGACTGCCCCGGCCATTACGAGCATGGGAAGTTCATGATAACCAAGGCCCAGCTTGTCGACAAGGAAAGGTGGGAGACAAGGAGGTTTCATCTCTGGTACATGGAAGCGGCAAAAGCTGGCCTGCATGGTTTTCTAGTCAAGGTTGTGGCGAAGTACTTCCACTTGCCCGGCAACGATGTAGAACTCCCCGTGGACTTCCACAACATGTACAGACTACTACGGGAACAAGACCTTGACATCGCCCAAGTCACCTTGTTCTCTATGTAAGTGATGAATTACGAGTTTCACATATCACCTGCCTTTGAATCGGTCAAGACTACTTATATATGCCACGATGGTTTGTCCTTGCAGGTTGATGGCCTATATATCCAAGGAACTAAAACTTGATGTTATCTATCTATCTCCAATGCATATTGCTCAAAGAGTCATCATTGGTTACCACCTAGATGACAATCATACAACCATGAAAGACTTGATCAAGCGACAGAGAGAGGCGCACAGGAAGAAACTGATGGATAAGGAGAAGTTGAACATTTCAAGGTACATACTAGGAGCACTGAAGAAGATCAGGAGAAATGGATGTATCGTAGCTGCCTACCACTTTGGGTGAGTCGAAGACATGCCTGTAGAGATAAGTGGGTAGCTAGCTAGTATTATTATTTCTCGTCGTAACCTGTATTTTGTTTCAATGGCGCAGCCAAGGCCTCGAGGGTCACTGGGTTGCATTTATCATCTACCCTCAGGATGGCAGGGCCTGCATATTTGATTCGTTGAGAATGCCAAACTTAAAAGGGTACAAGGCCTTTGAAGATTGCCTCAGAGTGTAAGTGACTGAACTGTCTTCTCATATGCGTTCTAATGCCCTGCCTAATACTAGTACATTTCGTATAGCGCTTATAAGGAGTACATGAAGGATCCTGAATGCTATGATCGAAGAACAGAGAATTTTAAGGCTAAGCATAAGAACCGCATCAAAATCAGACGCAACTTTCCGGTAAGTATTTGAAAAGTTTAATTGTGCTTTCTGTTCATAAGCGTTCTAATGCCTGTATTCTAATGCTTGTGTATCGATCATGCAGTGTGCCAAACAACCGATAGGATCACAAACCTATGGCTTCTACGTCTGTGAGTACATGAGGGAGTGCAAGTAGTATAGCAGCAGCTGGAGGGTGCTCAAGAATGGATTGAACTGGTGGAGAGACGTGCAGAGCACCCAACACTCCTTCAAGCAGACAAAGGCGGACATATGTAAGTTTGTCTTAGACAAATGCGTGCTTGAAGGGAGCACGTTCTTCAATGAAAACAGCCAGCTAGTGATTTTACCGGAGTACGAGAGGCTGAGGAAATGGCCCATGATGATGCGTCCGCAGGATTACTCCTTAGGGCATGTATAACGACTTTAATATGTAAATGTAATGAATTAACGATGACAAGAACGGCTAAGTGAATGTATATATATGTATATTATCTCATGTGTAATGCCTGCATACTTTTTAAGTTTAATCTGTGAAATCTGGATGTGATTTGAATTTGAATTTGAATTTATATGCCTGCTGTATTTTTTTTTAATTCAGAAAATAATTTACCGAGGCGGGCAAATAATAATGCCCGCCACGGCTAACGAACATAACCGCGGCGGGCCACGAAAGGTGTCCGCCACGGTAAAATAATTTACCGCGGCGGGCGGTGCAACGTGACCGCCGTGGTAAAAGTATATTTACCGCGGCGGGCACGTTACACCGCCCGCCGCGGTAAATCGGTTAACCGCAGCGGGCAAAGCCGTCCGCCGCGGTTAAGCCACGATTTACCGTGGCCTCTATGCCGCGACGGACGGCTTTGCCCGCCGCGGAAAATAAAAAACGTCCGCCTCCAGTAAAGTTTGTGTAGTAGTGTTGTTCTCTCCTCATGGAAACCATAGGTTTCCAAATTCCCCGAAGCGATGGCGGGAACAGTACAATTATACCCGAAACTTGCACAGATACAAAACAAACAAAAATAGGTATAATAAATAAAACTATTATAATTATTTTTGCGAAAAGTTAAAACAAATGGCTAAGAGTATGAAACCAGTTTGACAAGCCTCAAAATATAATTATTTTTGGTCTAAAAAAGTTGTGCTTAGTTTCTTGGCATTTTTCTCTTGAACTTGGCTATTTGGCCCGAAAACGAGTTTTGTTTAGTTTTTTTTTTTTGTCCTTCCGTCAGTTTGACAAGCTAATGATGTTAAAAGCAACATGAAATTACTCTTTTACCCTTGACGAAGAAGGCAATAGTACAACACCTACAGTAGAGCCATACAAGCC
This sequence comes from Miscanthus floridulus, assembly GCF_019320115.1. Classification (NCBI taxonomy): domain Eukaryota; kingdom Viridiplantae; phylum Streptophyta; class Magnoliopsida; order Poales; family Poaceae; genus Miscanthus; species Miscanthus floridulus. Next base: position 2,784,374 of record NC_089586.1, read on the forward strand.
TTTGAAGCGGCCTACTTATCAATAATTTCCTAAAGGTACAATATTTTTTCATGGAATCATTACGAAGAAGGCGAGGAGCGGCAGCGTCACCAGGCTGCCGACGATCAAAACCCGGCACCACATCTTCTCGTCCCTCCCCGGCGGCCGCCGACGCCGCCGGATCGTCCAGCTGCTTTCGCACGCCTCCAGCGCCACTCGTCATCTCCATCTCGGCCACCTCTGTACTGTACGCGCGTGCATGATGGCCGATCGGTCTGCCTAGGCTTTAATGGACATGCGGCCGCCTGCTACGAGGTCCGAGCTGGAGTTAGGACTTAGGACTTCTCGTTCGTCGTGGACTCGTGGTTGCACGAACATGGGAGATTGGCTCGTGCGGTTGAGTTTTGTGCCTCGGGGAGTTAGGACTTCTCGTTCGTCGTGGATGCACGCACGAACATAGGAGATTGGCTCGTGCGGCTGAGTTTTGTGCCTCGGGGAGTTAGGACTTCTCGTTCGTCGTGGACTCGTGGTTGCACGAACATGGGAGATTGGCTCGTGCGGTTGAGTTTTGTGCCTCGTGTAGTCCTTCACTAGTCCCTCACGCGTACCTTTGCGTGCGCCGGCGATTAAACGGAAATCAAACCGTGCAGTAATGACGTTTGTACCTTAAAATTATTGGGATGCTAAAATCTGATTTTTCCGTCTTCTACAAATAAGGTAGGCTACAGCTATACTAATTATCCCGAGACATGAACTTTCTCAAGGTGCCCTCAATGAAGCAGCACTGAGAGAGAAAACCAAAGTTATATTAGATTAAAATATTACTTTCCCAGACCATAAATATCTTACAAACATACCTTCAATCATATTTAGGATAGTCAAAGTTATTGCCTACTGACCAGACTATGTTTTAGTTTGATGCTATCTAATTGGGGGGGGGGGGGGGGGGGGGGGGGGGGGTCTAATGAAAAATAGTTTAGTGCAACATAACTAATTCTACATGCAAGAAATGTATAAAATTCACAGGAATTTCTGTATAACGTATAGGTAAACTAAGCTGCAAATGGGGAAAAAATGAAGAAGCATTTCAGAGTTAAGTTGTTCACCTGTCCATCCTTTTTGACCTTTTGCTTGCTATCTGATTGAATGCACCTAAACACAATAGAAAGACAGTCGATAGGGTTTATGATATGTACACACAACAATAATAACAGAGAAGCATCGAAAGAGAAAATGCGATAATGGGATACCTGGCATATACAGAGTAGTTGGCCTTAAGGCCAAAAAAAAAAAAGATCGAGATGAGTAAACGGAAGTTACACTATGAGATAACTTACGAACTATGTCAGTTTTTTAACCTGATAGCAGTACTTGTATTTCTGGTTAGAAAACGATAAACCTAAGTTCGATAGCTAATGAGCGGACCCTGGCAAATTTGCAATAATATTCTAAAAAAAATTCACAAATTAGAGCTTCTGCGCGAGAAGCTGTCGCAATTTGTAGTGTTAAACAGTGGAAAGCGCCCGGGGAAAACGCAATTGTAAAACCGTAATGGAACGACCAAAACTTTCCGCACTAACGTTGCCACCCTGAGCTCACGACAACTGCAGCCAAAGTGTAGAAAGCAATATCCATGAAAACATATGAAGATGCCCCAGAATAAAAAGATCATAGAACACAAACAATGATAATCATGACGGCATATTCTCAAATGGTATAGCTGAGAAGAAGATATTTTTTGTCGAGCAACATTGGCACTGACATGTGCGGGGAAAAAATTGCAAAATAGCAATGACATGTAAATATTTTCAGGTTTGACATACATGAATACCTCACTCGCAATGACAAAGCAAAAAATCATAAAAGAGTGATAATCATGACCGCTTCTCACAGGCCGTTCATGTTAGCAAAAATCACATCGTATATTTCAGATAAAGATATTTGTTTGCAGCATCATTGGCATTGACATATGGTCAACCAAAAAAAAGCAAAATAGCAAAGGCACAAAAATATGTTCAGGTATATTAAAAGCACCTTGCAGTCATCATGACATCATCAGCAATGGCATATGCTCATACTTAAATAAATAAAACAGTACCATAGTCACACACTTATAATCCAGAAGAGGCACATAGAGGAGATTGCAATGGGATCAATACAGAGGAGAGGGATGGTCTTGCTTCACCTGGGAGACGCCAAGAAATGAATGCAACAGAGGGGGCACCACGGTCACAACCGTCGGAGCCAGCCGCGACGGCGTAGCGCACACCGGGGATCGTCGCCGGCAGATCCGAGCCCACCGTGGCCGTCGCGCGTCTTGGGGAGAGAGAGGCCACGCCACCGCGCCGGCCGTGTTGCGTCTAGGTCCGTGCCTGAAGGAGGGGGAGAGAGAGAGAGGGGAAGAGATGAAGACTGGAAGCTAGGGTTTCCTCGGGGCAGACGCGGCCGCGGTCGTCGGGAGAGAGAAAGAGAGGACGCGAAGGTGGGGGAGGGAGCGGCGGAGGTGCCGAAGCGTCGTCTCGTGCCAGCCGCACGCAGCGCGGGGAGCCGGCCGCGCCGCCCGCGCCACCCGCTGCCGCATCAGGAGGGAAGGAGAGCGAGAAGGGGAGGGAGAAACAGAGATGAGAGGCAGGAGAGGGAGGGAGGGAGGGAGGGAGGGAGGAGGCGGAGGTGGAGGAGGAGCACGACCACCGCTCGCCGCCACGCCGTAGCCCGTAGCGTCGGGAGAACGAGGGAGAGAGAGAGAGCGAAGAGAGAGAGAGAGAGAGGAGGGGTGAGAAGAAGAATTTGGAACGCGAAGCTAAAGCTGCTGTATATATTTGACTGTCCAGATTCTGACGAGAAGCGGGAGAAGCAGAGGAGAAACCAGAGAAGCTAACCAGAAGCAAGAGAAGCGGGTGCAGGCGAGAATCCGCTTCGAGCGATCTGGGCCGTTGAACGAGAGATCGAACGTTCAGGGAAATTCAGGGCGATGTGGACGCGCTAGGAGGCGGCCAAACCAAACTGCCTTAATATATTAGAATTTGCGTGCCAAACCAAAACTAGCTCTAGCTAAATTCATGTACTCCATTTTTACCGCCAGGGGTAAAATGATCATTTTATCTTGCACTTAACACCGTCAAAAGGCTGAATCGGACGGAAGGCCATGGAAGGAAGATATTTTCGTTTTCGAGCCATACATGTAAGTTCAAAAAAAAAAAGAGAGACCATAGAAGAACAGCGTTTTTTTTTTTTGAAGGCGTAGCTATACAGGTAAATATCTCAAGAAACAAGGGTCCTAGCAAGACAATCACACCAGTACATATATACATATGTAAATTGTTATTTACCTCGGTTTATCACCAGTATAATATATAGAAAAATAGCAGACAACATAGTACACATCATCTTATACAACATAAACAGTATCGGTATTCAGTAACCATCCTTGCAACTGATTCATCCAATCCAGCAGGTTCATCTCGAGCAGGCAGACCTCAACAGTTCAGAGATGTTAATTCACACATATCTCATGAGGACTTCTTTGATTTCTTGTCCTCCCATTCCTTCCGGGCTTCCTCAATCAACTTGCTCACCTTGTCATGGAAGCCAGGATACGGTTCGTACCCGCCAAATGTGTGAAGAATCTGAAACAAACAAGATTATCATGAGTGGTCATGTTATCCATCCAGCGAAGCAGCAATGTTGCCAACAAACCACGGCAATGCAAAAGTTTACCTCTAGCAGCACAAAGAATGGTGCCATCAGGAAAGCCTGGACAAGATTGTCAAGGAGAGCAGGCGCTCGCTTCTGCAAGGACAATAAGATTTACAAGTAATCTATGGGTGTGAATGTGTGATTACAAAATAACTAGAGCCAAAACCAAATAGAATGACAGACAGACCTCGAAAACTCCATGACCAATGAATTGCATAGTCCAACAGACCAACTGAGCCACCAATACAACCTTTAATAAAAAAATGTAAGAGTTAATGATTGAACCAGAAACCAAAGAAGCGCCTTGCAACTACCTCAGTTCACACTGAAAATATGAAATACAGGCAACAAGAGTTTCTATAGTTATTTCATCTTTTTGCTCTAGGCATTTAAGAACAAAGCAAAGGTACAATGCTGCCAGATTTATAAATTGTGTTGTTAGGAAAGAGTGCCAGTGTGCAAGTCACCTGCATGGTCTAGCTTCTGAAATATCTAAGTTATATCGACTTATTAGTTTAAAGGAGCTATCAACTTGTGACAAGCAGACTCAATAATTAGTTTATTCAAACACTGTTTAGCACAGGTGTGCTAAATGCCTTCTTATTGATGCAGGTAAGTAACTAAATACAGGCAATTAGTTTGTCAGAAGCATCAATAGTGATCACTAATGGTGCAGAATTAGAGCGGAAGAAGCAAAGTGCAATGTGCCTTTTTGTGGTTACAACAAGCTTAAATGCTTAATAGAAGGACTGTCATATAAAAAAAAGCAGATATTTATAAGTCTGACAATTTTGTACTGTATGGCAATCTATAGATGGTCCCCTCACAGAACCAAATATTTCTTTGCTACAAAGTATGAAAAAATAAGCTCTTTGTGAGCCCAAGGTATGACAGTTGAAGAGCCAAGTAACCGATAGTTTCATCTTCTGGGATGTTTTTTTTGAAGGACAACAGTAAACTAAAAATAAGTTATCCAGTACTCTGTTCGCTTGAGCTTATAAGACAAAATCAGCCCTACTTTTTCAGCCATGGAACAGTGTTTCTCTCTCGCAACAAATCAGCCCTACAAATCAGCCGCAACAGCAATAAGTCCTGCCGAAGATTCTGTCCTATGTCACAATGAAACATATTATCTGTCCAGACCTTTGCACATCAGCAAAAGAACCCATGCTATGCCAGTAACTTGAAGTTAGCATTGGGAGACGGCCACAACCCTTTTGACAAATGGGAAAGCAGGTTTCTAGAGCTCATCAGTTAGGATGCTACCAAATCTAGTTAGCATCCAGCAAACAATCCTCGCACCCTTAATTCTTCTCTATTAAAGAAAAGTGTTGCACACAACACGATCAACTTATTTATGAATGCATTGATATTCAATTGTGCTCGTAGACTACTATTAAACAGCGGAGCAGAGCAGATCAATATTGACATACGTGTCATCTGCGTGCCATTCATTTGACCATTACTTCAGTCACAAACAAAACTAAAACATAAATGCTCCAATGGGATATTGGGTAAACTCGGTCAGCAAAAGAGGGCAGTTTTTGAAAATGAAATTACCAATAGGCTATATCTAGCGCTAAATGAACTAAGAAAATCCATACAGCAGAGCTAGATCACAATCGCACATTAAAAAAACACATCGAGAAACTCTGAGAGATCAAGCTCTTTCACTTTCAGTATCACCCACCTCAAAGGAACTAAAGGGGAAAACTGGATGAAAAGTTCACATGTGAATGCCTCAATAAAAGCTGAACTGTATCGACTAAAATTCGTCAATATAAAAGAACTACAGTAACCAGCGTCATCCGAATATCCCTATTGCACCAGTAAAAGTGTCAGAGTGTAATCCCAAACTGTACTTATGGGGCGACTACAAGTACATAACCATCTAGGAATCACCGAATATACGGATGAAGCTCATCTGAAATTTTGCTATCTTCGATTAATCAGACGAATTTTGCTATCTTCGCTTAATCAAGGCACCGGTACTCGAGGAATGATACTGACTGTAGCTGATTACAGAAATCCAATTTTCCCCCGTGGATACCAAAATCAAGGCACCGGTACTCGAGGAATGCTACTAACTGTAGCTGATTATAGAAATCCAAGCACAGAAGACATGATATAGGACGAGCTAAGTCAAGGATCGATGCGAAAGGGCGTCGCTTTTCCCCCCTTACCTTCCATCCAACGGAGAAACCGAGGCGGGCAGCGAGGGCGCCGCTGGCGGCCCAGCAGAGGTAGCAGAGGAGGGCGGCGAGCGCGCCCGCGCGGCGGTCGAGGAGGAAGTAGTAGGACGCGTAGACCGCGGCGCCGATGCCGGCGGCGTGCGCGGAGGGGGCGGTGAGGTGGAGGAGCATGAGCGCCGTGAGGAAGATGGGCCAGACGAAGAGCTCGTGGATGCTCACGTTGACGGGGTTGCTGTGGTAGGCGCCGTAGAAGGCGTAGTGCCCCTCTAAGTCCAGGAGGCCGCCGCCGCCGCGAGGCTTCGCCATGGCTCTCCCCCGTTGGTTGCTTGCTCTCAGTATCAGGTCCCTTTTTTCTTCTTCTTCTTCCAGCGGGCTGGAGGGATACACCAGCAAGCAAGGCCTGATGTGTTTTATGGAATTCCTGTGTTTTATATTAACGTTTGATTGAGGGTTTGTTTGGGCGTTGCTGGGCTGGCCTCGCTAATAAATGGTCACCCGACCCTGTCGATGGTACAGTCCTTGACGGATGATGTCATGATGACGATTCATAAATCATATGGTATCAAATCATCTACAGGATAGTATGAACATTTTCACCCAGTTCCGCCATGGTATAGTGTTTTTCTCTCAAACAAAACAACATCAGTCGTCTTATCAGCCGTAGAAACCATCAGCGGAACAGGACGATGGTGAACCAGTCTGAGCTGTGCGAGGGCCAAGTGGTGCAGATAATTCTCTGTTGTGAATCCGAATTTTGAGGACACGAAAAACTTGATATCTGTATGGATAAGGATAATTCGAATCCGATTATGTGCGGATGCTAGGTAGGATATGGAATAGACAAAATCCGGAGGATATGGATTATCCGCAAATTTTATGTGGATTGGCTGATGTTTACAATACAATATTGGAAAGTTTTTCTCCTTAAACTAAAACCAAGAGGAATTCAGGATAAAAAAAACTTATTCATTGAGAACTCTTATTTTGTGACACAATCTTTTGATGTTCTAGTTTTTATAAGAAATTTCTAGATGCTAGTACTTACTCCCTCTGTCGTCCTAAAATAAGTGTCGTTATGGTATTCGTGACCGTCAAACTTTCTCAACTTTGACTAGATTTGTAGAAAATATTAGCAACATTTATATCTCCATGTAACTTTACTATGGACCCCAAATATTATTTTGCGAATCCCTAGTCTTCGTAGTAATTGGGTCCTGAACACGATAATGGGTTTCCCCAATATATAATGCACCTCCAACACTCTTCTTTATAGCCGAATACTTGTTGAAGAAGAGCTTTTGAAAATATAAGCCAAAATTCAGAAGAATTCCTAGATTTTGAATTCACACAGAGTCTCGTAGCTGTGCTATATGCTTTGTTATGTTGTGATGTGTACTTTTAGGTTTCCACAATGATCGTCGTAGTTATTGATGATTGTTGCAGCTTGTTAATGAAGTCCTTAGTTTCTTGATGTGGTTTACCAAGCCTTTTTTTTTCTAGCTCCTCGAACTTGAGGTGTATAGTACTCCATGTCGAATGTTTGTACGTACGCCACAAATTTGAAGCTAAATAGACGACTAGTCCACTAAATAAATTCTAATTTCTCTAAAATGAAAGGATATAAACGGCTCCTAAGAGAAAAGACATGATTTATTAAGTTGTAGCAACAATTTGATATTCTAGTATTATGGTCAATTTGTGGACTAAACGTTCTAGAGTGATGCAAGGGCCCCATGTTCACAAGTAAATAAAAACTTCATTGTAAAAAATAAAATCACCTTTTATAGAGCTATATGCAAAACGATAAATAGTCACACGTCGTTCTAGAGTGCGATGATGTCAACTTTGTGGGGCGCTAGCACGACTTGACGAGGAAGAAAAGAAAACGCTATTTTATTTAGTCACACGTCGTAGCTAGAGCGATGCAAGACCAGATAGTAGTGTTCGGTCAACTTTGGGGGCGTGTTTTTACGAGGAAGAAAATAAAAGGCCAAACATTTGACTTTGTCTCGCATGGCGACAGTGCCAGATGCAAGTTTCGACTTAGCCAAGCATTGCCATGTTGACATATTCCATGACCCTGCTGCTTGTGTTGTTTTAATTTGGGGAAAACGTACATATTCCATCGGCGATCACGAGTTTAATTTAACCCCACCGTACAGAACCACCCGCCATGTCACACCGAAAACTCTCATCCGTTCGATCTTCCGTTCGATGGCCCAGATCTATTGGAGCAGATTCCGCTGGGAGCGGCTTCGCCTCATTCTCGTGTGATTCTCTAGCTTCTCCTCTACTTCTCCGGCTTCGCGTCCGAATCCAGAGAAGCAAATATATACCGCGGCTCCCGCTTCTCCCTCCGCATCGTTCCCTTCCCCGATGGTTCCCGACACCGACGCCCGCCCGCACCGCGGTGCCTCCGTCGCTCCTGCCCCCGTCTTCCCTTCCCCCCCCCCTCTCCCTCTCTCCCGGCGTCGCGGCGTGCCTGTCGGGCCCTAGCGTCACTGCCTCACCGCGCGGCGCGCTGCCTACGCAACACCGCCGCTAGTTTGGTGCGCGGCGGCGCGCGGCGGCCCCGGCCACGCCGCGGCTCCAGCAGGCACCGCCAGCGGCCACAGCTACGATTTGGCTTGCTCCCACCAGTCCGCGTCTCCTCCACTGCTCACGAAGCCCTAGATGCCTGTCCTCATCTCTTCCCCATGGTTCCTGAGGATGGAGGCGATGGACACAGGTCAAGTGACACAGCGGATCAGAGCAGCCGTGCAGCGACCACGCAATGACTTGAACCAGGTACGTACTAGCTATGTTCTTTATCTGATGCATACGAAGATCGATTTGCTTCATTTATGCCTTCGAGCTGGTGCCTGCTGGTTGTCTTATTCAATTTTATATGCATGTAAAGATCGATTCATGTTAGAATATGGTACTCGCGAGTCTAATAAAACCTGTAGCTTAAGAATTAAATAATTGTCCTACAAAATTAGATGTTTTTTTTACTTCGATACACTAAGTTATACCCATATCTGAGTGAGATTATAGCCTGCATACCTCCATTATTTCCTTTCAATGAGTTCCTTATTTCAAAAATAGTGTGGATCAACTTTCATAAATAGGGATACATGGGTAGTTTCTATTAAGTACTAATATATCCTAAAAACAAAAGAGATGGATGGAGTGTCATATTCAGATCACAACAACTACTCCTATCAAGGAGTCATACAATTCTTGCTAAATGAAGTTAAACTGACCATGAAGCACATCATTGTGGTATCTTGTGGAAGACATCCATTTTAGTATGTATCAGATGAGCCTAATAAAGTCTGCCTAGTATGATGTTTGATTGAACAAAATAGCAAGTGTTTTTTTTTCAGCATGGTACTTAGCACTGATTACTTTCTGTTTTTGGATATGGTTGACTGCTCTTATGATAGCAATATTTTTTTTTGTTTTTAGTGCTACGCCAGCAATGAAACACTACCTTTACCTGATAGAAAGCTAACTTGCGTTGTTTATATTCAATTTTATACCAGCCATGTCAAGGAATTTTACTGTTTGGGCCACCTGGTATGGGGAAGACAATGCTTGGTAAAGCTGTGGCAACTGAGACTGGTGCTAATTTCATAAAACATATCGATGTTGACCGTCTCTTCAAAGGTGCTTATCAATTGGATAAGCCTCTGTTTTATGGGCAGTTTACCTGCATTATAGAATCTAAATTGCCTATTTTCAGTGGCTTGGTGAAGGAGAAAATTTTCTGAAATATGTGTTTGTTTACACCAAAATTTTGGAAGAAGAATACGGGAACTCGAAGCTCTCAAGATCGTGTCATCAAGGAATCGATTGCATAAAAGTTGATATCAGCTGATTCAAATATAGCACTGGAATCGACTCCCTTCAGGTGACGCCAGCAGATAATGACAAAAGCTACGGTTGGCGTTAGGAGAAACATGTCAAACTCTACAAAAAGGGAAAGATTAGGGTCTAAGTTATCTTAAAATAGGAATATTTTTCTCTTATGCCAAAGATTGTAATGAGTCGTGCGTAAGTAGGTTTCATGCTTAGATTCTGGGTATAAATATTGGACCATGACTATTGTAAAAGAACATCTAATCAATCAAATATAATTTACTTTTTTTTTGCTCCGTGCCAACCCTTAGGAGTAGGAGTAGAGTAGATCCCAGCGAGTTCTTCAACAAGCCGGGCTGCATCGGTCCGGCCGACCTCCGGCTTGTCTGTAAGTACCGTCATGGCTTATACTTCCGTTTGTACGGCTGCATCGATCTGGTCGACCTCCACTGCGAACTCTAGTGTAAGCTAGTTATCGACTCTTGTCTAGTTCAAGTATGGCTGCATCGATCCGGTCGATCTACACTGCTCGAACTAGATTAAGGTCAAGTTATCAGCTATACCTAAGGGTGACGTCCTTCGGGTAGATTCATTAAGTTACTAATCTTGCTGATGTTCTTATTGCTATTAGTTTGCAACAACATCAATCTTCTCGGTCGAGATCGATCTAGATCGACCTCATAAGTTTCTTACTTTGAGCGATAGGTTATGTTTCATCGGTTGTTCTATTTCGATCTTGATCATGCATAGTACGCAGTTAAGGCACGTATGATCTTGAAGAGGTTTGCTAGCTAGTTGAATCTGGTCTATAGTTCGCTATTATGGCTGCAACGATTCGATCGATCCCCACTGATGGCACTGTAGATCGAACGTCGTTAGTTGGTAGGTTTGTTCTCGATTAGGCATGACCTTAACTGTTTGCTATGCCTACATCAGCTAAATAGCCGATCGCCTATGCTTTAACGCCTACAGTGTGCGTCCATAATTCTGTTAAGCATGAATAGATCTATGCACTTTAAAGGTTTGATTTGTTGTCTTTATCATGGCTGCATCGATCCGATCGAACCCCACTATTAGAGATAATAGGTTAAGTCTGATGAGTCTATGGATTTGTCCATGTGAAATAGTCGATTGTTCACACGATGTAGTCCCTTTTCACCTGAATCGGCTATTTCAGCCGATTCGCTTGAGCCTTCACGTATAACATGTCTTTCGGAAAGCATGTCGAAGTATAGATGATTTTACGAATTCTTTGGTTTTAGTTTATTATTATCATCATAGCTGCCATCAATCCTGTCGGACCTCACTATTGATGGTAACAAATTAGATTCAGAGCATTTGTAGGTCCATTTGTATTAGACAGTCGATTCGTTTGCATGTTATATCCTTTCTTGATTAGATTCATTGGCTCAACGATTCACACCGGTAATATCCACCTAGCTGATGATCTCATTTACATCTGTGGACATTGTATTTATCAACATAAAATCAATCGCGATCCATAAGCTTTACTGGCCGTAACAACCGATTTTTGTGTGTATCGGCTATTTAGTTGATTTTCTCGTCTAGCTGCTCCCGAAGCAGCACACTTGGAACTGTCTGGGCAAAGACCGACATGTTCCACCTTAAATTATTGATAAACTTTCTCTCCTTGTCAATTATAGGTCAAATTGACTGGCACGCCTCGGGAGGAATTCACAGGATCGGTTAATCCTGCGTTGAAGCCAAGCGGATCTTCGGGCTCATCCTAAGCACATCCTTCCGGCTTACCATGTGTCGACACATTTTTATGTCGACACACATTTTGGCATGCTCGGTGGGACCCCACAATCATCATGGTGGCTTACAATAACAATGACATCCTTATGGTGCCTTATGAAGACCTACCTGATGGAGATAAAGATGTTATCAGCAAAGCTATAGAAGAATTTCAGAACAAGTGTTTGTTGTCCTACACCAAGACAAATGACAATACAATTGTTCAGAAATATCCACTACCAAGAGTTTTGTTGCATGGGCAGACAGATGCAGATGAAGCTAAAGACATGCATTTCTTCGTAGAGGCTGTAAATAAGTCTGTTCATGATGCCATGTCAAATCATAATAAAGTTTTCTTGAATATATTCCACAACACCATGAAAGAGGTGTTTTATGGGTTTGCAGTTGATCAGGTTGGGCTGGCTTATTACAATATTCCACATTCATCAACTCAGGAGACTAATCAAGCCGGTACTAGCCATCAAGAAACAGCACCAGCTGGTAATGATGATGTCCAAGTAGTTCAAAGCTTAGCTGAGCAAGTTCAGGGTGCTACTACTAATCAGATACAGTATAATCCTAGATCATCAGAACAACATGTGCAACAGTCAACGGGGCAAGTTCAAAACCAAATGGTTAATTTTGGCACATCAGGCCAGATACCATCGTTGGCTAAAAAAATAGCACCATCAGTTCAAAGGATTTGTAGAGATATAGATCCTAACATCTACAACTAGAGATTTCAAGTAGCAAACCAGTAAAGGACCCAACAGATAGAGATTCCATAAGGATATCATTATGGCACAGATTACAACACTTTTCACATGATTCCAAATCCGGGGTATCAAGGTACCCGAAATTTTAATCCACAGATGGGTCAGCAATTGCAGAGTAATCCAAATTCAAATGCTGATGAGTTGTTGCTTAGAATGACCGAGATGATGAAGAATCAGTTCGGTTTGAAGCCAAAAGGCAGACCTTCTCGTACAAACGCCCATATCTAGAATGGTATGATTTGGTCGCTTTTCCGGTGAATTATAGGCTCTCGGAGTTTGCTAAGTTCACTGACCAAGATAGCACAAGCACAATAAAACATGTCAATCGGTATCTTACACAGTTAGGCGAAGCATCCATTGAACATTGAGTTCGTTTCTTCTTTTTGTCTCTATCAGGGCCAGCCTTCACTTGGTTTTCATCACTACCAGTTAACTCCATTGCCAATTGGGCTAACCTAGAGAAGAAGTTTCATACATATTTTTATACTGGGACTAGAGAAAAGAAAATTACCGATCTAATGACCATAAGGCAGAGAACTAATGAATCAGGCATCGAGTTTCTTCAGAGGTTCCGAGAGACAAGAAATTTGTGTTTCTCATTGAACTTGACCGATGATCAACTTGCTGCTTTAGCCGTTTAAGGAATGTTGCCAACATGGAGAGAGAAGCTGCTAGGATAGTTGGTTCAATGAGTGGCAGCGCTCAATAGCCAATTCTAGAATATGCATAGAGATACTCGATTCTAAAAAAGTACCACAATGGCCAAAGCCTATAATCCATATTCAATCGATGACGACTATGAGGACGACGAAGAAAAAGAGGTTGTTGCAGCCAAATGGAATTGGAGTAAGAAGACAGTAATGGTGCCAAATCCTTGAGGAAGAGGAGTCAAAGAGAGCTATGACTTTGATGTCACAAAATCGGACAAGCTCTTCGATTTCTTGCTCAAAAAGGGATAGATCAAGTTGCCCGACAATCATGTTATGTTGCCTCCCGATCAGTTGAAGAATAAGAAATTCTACAAATTTCACAACGCCACTTCTCATTCTACTAATGAGTGCAGAGTTTTCTGGTGGCATATACAGAGGGCTATTCAGCAAGGAAGGCTCAAATTTGATACACCTCGAAAGATGAAAGTTGATGATAATCCTTTCCCTAGAGATCAGAACATGATTGATGCTAGGTTGCTCAAAGAAAAGGCTAAAGTCCTAACATCAATTAGATCAAGATAAACTGGAACAATCGATCCCGAGGTGCAAATATCAGCTGATGAATACAGAGAAATTAGAAGGCGTTGTGATCAACAAAAGAGCTGATATGAGCAGGGAGAGACGTCGAAGGATGGGGCGACAAGGCCACGTGTTACATCTCGAATTTTGTTGAATAAATAGCAGCGATAGAAGGAAAAAGATTATCAGCGTTGGTTAAAAGAGCAAGAATACCAGCATCAGCATGAAAAAGAGAGGTATGAAAGAAAGCAAGTTGAATCACATTGGAATTGTCCTTTCTTTAGACATTGCTGGAACGAAGGTTTGAAATTACCTACCAAAAATAACTATCTAGAATATAGCGAGCAATATTGGGAGTTTAGGCAATCTCAAGCTAACCGCCGGTCCATCCATGCTCGAGATGAGTATCATCATAATAACATGGATCGACGCTTAAAAAATAAAAGTGTTCATGATTGGCTTGGGAAGCGAGTTGTTGATCAAAACTAGGCTGATTATAAAGAAGAGAGTAATGAAGAAAAATATGTTTGGCAGGAAGGCCAATGGTGTCCAGGAGGTTTGATAAGAAGCCAGAAAAGAAGAGTGCAACGCCTAAGGAACAGAGAGCTAGAACAGGCTTAGACATCTGATAAACCTCAAGTGTGGCGTGCTAAGCAAACAACCGATAGGGGGCAACCATCGGCTAATATTTAAATAGCTTTTCTGTTGCCATTAGAATTCAGAGCTCCAGTAGATCAAGAAGTTTACTTAGATTTTGATGAATTGGAGTATGAGGAGATAGTTGCCAAGTTGACAGTTATACAACAGGCTATATTCGATAAGTCAATCAAGCATCGACACTTAAAGGCTTTATATGTAAAAAGTTTTGTCGATGAGAAGCCGATGAATAAGATGTTGGTGGATGGAGGTGCTTCTGTCAACCTTATGCCTTACACCACTTTTCGTAAACTTGGCAAGGGACCAGGAGATTTGATTGAGACCAACATGATGCTTAAGGATTTTGGGGTAATGCGTCTAAGACCCAGAGGGCAATAAACGTCGAACTGACAATCGGGAGTAAGACTCTACTCACCACATTCTTCATCATCAATGGAAAAGGTAAATACAGTTTACTCCTCAGTTGTGACTGGATTCATGCAAATTATTGTGTTCCATCAACCATGCATCAATGATTGATTCAATGGTATGGAGATGATGTCGAGCTAGTTCGCGCTGATGAATCTGTGAGTATCGCAACAGCCGATCCAGTATTTTGGGAGCTAGAAGACTTTGAGTGTTTTTCTAGCAAGCTATGGGAAGGAGGCTTCATTAAAATCAGTGATGAAAGCCAACAGCCGATCCAAGTAGTCGGCTTTGAAAATTTAGTTTAATGGATAATCCAATAGATGGTACAGATGGTAAACTAGGACATGGCTTTACATCGGTCGATGAATTAGAAGAAATAGATATTAGTTCTGGAGATAAGCCTATGCCGACATATATAAGTACCAAGTTGGATCCTGAGTAAAAGCAAGAGTTGGTGGGTTTATTAAAGGAATTTAAAGATTATTTTGCTAGGGAATACTATGAGATGTCTGGTCTAGACCGATCGATTGTTGAACATCGGTTGCCAATCAAACCTAGATATCGGCCGTTTAAACAAGCTCTAAGGAGATTCAACCCAAACATTCTTGATGATATCAAAAAATAGACTGAGAGGTTGCTAGAAGCAAAATTTATTCGGCCATGCCGATATACACAATGGATATCGAATGTTGTTCCTGTGTATAAGAAAAATATAAAGTTAAGAGTTTGCATCGATTTTAGAGATCTGAACAAAGCTACACCCATGGATGGTTATCTGACGCCGATAGCTGATATGTTGGTAGATGCAGCAGCTGGGCACAAGGTTATTAGTTTCATGGACGTAATGCATGGTATAACCAAATTTTTATGGCTGAGGAAGACATAGCAAAAACAGCTTTTAAATGCCCTGGCGCAATCGGTTTATTTGAATGGGTTGTGATGACCTTTGGTTTTTAAAATGCCGGTGCAACTTATCAGAGGGCAATGAATTATATTTTTCATAAGTTGATCAATAGGATCGTTGAAATTTACATTGATGATGTGATGGTAAAATCCAGAGGGTACAAAGAACATCTAGCTGATTTATGGGAGACTTTGGAGTGCACAAGAAAATATGGTCTAAAGATAAATCCTAATAAGTGTGCCTTTGGAGTATCAGCTGAACAATTCTTGGGTTTCATGGTCCATGAGAGAGGAATCAAAATTGGTCAAAAAAGCATGAAAGCAATTGATGAGGCAGTGCCCTCAACTACTAAAATAGAGTTACAATCTTTGCTTGGTAAGATTAATTTTATCAGGAGATTTATTTCAAATTTGTCGGAAAAGGTTATGTCGTTTTCTCTCTTGTTGAAGTTGAAAAATGATCAAGAATTCAAGTGGGGTGACGTACAACAAAAGACGTTTGAGGAGATAAAAGAATATATGAAATGTCCACCTGTGCTGGTCCCTCCTTAGCAAGGTAAGCCTTTAAAGTTGTACATATCGGCCGATAACCAAACAATTGGATCGGCCTTGATGCAAGAGTTTGAAGGAAAAGAACAAGTTGTTTTCTATCTAAGTAGAAGACTTTTGGATCCAGAAACAAGATATTCTCCCATCAAAGAGTTATGCTTGTGCTTATATTTCTCTTGCACTAAGTTGCGACATTACTTATTATAGGCTGAGTGTACAGTTGTTTCTAAAGCTAATGTGATCAAGCATATGTTATCAATGCCAATATTAAATGGAAGAACGGGGAAGTGGATTCTTGCGTTGTCAGAATTTAACTTGAGATACGAATCGGCTAAAGCAGTCAAAGGGCAAGTAATAGCCAATTTTGTCACCCAACATCATAAGCCAAGTGTTAGCTACATAGAGCCAGTACCTTGGGCATTGTTCTTTGATGGGTCATCATGCAAGCAAGGTGGTGACGTTGGTATTGTTATTATTTCGCCTCGGGGTGCAAGTTTTGAGTTTGCTTTTCCAACTGAGCCAATGATTACCAACAACCAGGTAGAATATGAAGCTATTCTTAAGGGGCTTCAACTTCTTCATGAAGTAAAGGCCAAAGCAATTGAAGTATTTGGAGATTCACAGTTAATTATTAATCAGTTGGTCGGCCTATATGAGTGCAAAGAAGATGCTCTGAGGGGAAATTATGATGAGTGCCAAAGGTTGCTCAAGGAATTTCCTCATGTCTCTCTTCAACATATCCTGAGAGCACAGAATCAAGAGGCTAATCGTTTAGCTCAGAGTGCGTCAGGTTATCAAGTGTTTCAAGAGATCTTAAGTAGCGAGACCTTGAATAATGATTAGAGAATTGAAATAGCCGATTGCCTTAGGAATCCTTCACAGAAGGTTACCAGGAAGTTAAGGTATAAATCAACTAAGTATGTTGTACTAGATGATCAACTATATTACAAAATAGTTGATGGGGTGCTGCTTAAGTGCTTGAATCAAGAAGAGACTAAGGTGTTGATGGGCGAAGTGCATGAAGGGATTTGTGGAGCTCATCAATTGGCTTATAAGATGAAATGAATTATTCGTAGGACTGGATATTTCTAGCCAACAATACTAAAAGACTGTTTTGAATATTATAAGGGGTACCAAGACTATCAACATTTTGGTAATATGCAGAAATCACCCGCATCGACTATGAATCCAATAATCAAACCATGGTCGTTTCGAGGTTGGGGAATTGATCTAATTGGCTAGATTTTCCCTCCTTCAAGTAAAGGACATAAGTTCATATTGGTAGCAACGGATTACTTTACTAAGTGGGTTGAGGCAATTCCTTTGAGGATGGTAATCTCAAAGAACATGGTTGACTTTGTCAAGGAGCATATTGTGCATCATTTTAGGATTCCTCAAACTATCACTACCAATCAAGGGACAATGTTCACATCAAAAGAGTTTGGAGATTTTGCTGCCAGTATGGGAATAAAGTTGCTAAATTCTTCTCCTTACTATGCTCAGGCTAATGGCCAGATAGAAACGTCCAATCAGGTTATGATTAAGCTAATCAAGAATAAGATTGAGGAGTAGCCAAGGAAGTGGCATTCAATGCTTAATGAGGTACTATGGGCATATAGGATGGCCTATCATGGATCGATTAAAACATCACCTTATGAACTTGTGTATGGTCATAATGTAGTCCTTCCTTGGAAAATTCAAACTGGACCGAGACATGTCACATTGCAAAATGATTTGTCAGCAGAAATCTACAAGAATCTTATGATAGACGACTTAGAGGACTTGAGTTGCCATCGGCTACGTGCTCTTGAGAATATCAAAGCCAATAAACTGAGAATCTCCAAATAATTACAATAAAAAGATCAAGGGCAAATAATTTTCTAAAGGGGACTTAGTCTAGAAAGTAAAATTGCCTATCGGATCAAAGGACAGCAAGTTCGGCAAATGATCGCCTAATTGGGAAGGACCTTATCGGATTAAACGTTGTGTGCCTGGCAATGCTTATATTTTAGAAACACTAGGAGGAGGAGAAGAGTTTGACATAGCAATCAATGGAAAATATCTAAAGAAATATTATCCTAGCATTTGGGTTAATACATGACAGCCGATTTGTTCGATCATCGGCTCTAATAGCCGATACCAGAAGGGTGTCGCCTCTAGCTCAAAAATAAACCTGAAGGGGGAAAAGCCGGTACGATATGTATCGCCTATAAGAGCAAAAAAACATAGATAAATTGATGCATGGAACATAAAGTACGAGGCAAAAGAAAAGCCACTTAAAACGAAGAGATTATTTGCTCGTGTCACCTATTACAAGCTAAAGGCCATAGAACACTTTGTTCACTATGTCGTCGGCCTAGAAAGATGGATCCAAGCGCCTGTGAAGCAATGATGCTCTCATAAAGTTTTGAAGCATGGCCTTATAAACTGGCAAAGATGATGACAGACAGTAGATCCTAGATCAAGATTCTCTACCCATGACTACTGAAAGGACCAAGATGCCCAAGATGGGGGGTGAATTGGGCTAATTCTAAATTTTATTGCAATAATCAAATCCTACGGTTAGCCCAATTAACCCCTTGTGCCTAGAAAAGTGTTTCTATTGATCAAATGCACAATGGACTTGCAACCTATGTTCAAAACTTACTCTAGCATGGTAATTCTATGAATGTAAAAACAAGTATTGAATTGCTCAAAGTAAATGCTCAAAGTAAATAGAGAGAGAGAGGAACGCGGTGATGTTTTGCCGAGGTATCGGAGAGTCGCCACTCCCCACTAGTCCTCGTTGGAGCACCCGCGCAAGGGTGTAGCTCCCCCTTGATCTGCGCAAGGATCAAGTGCTCTCTACGGGTTGATTCTTCGACACTCCGTCATGGCGAATCACCCAAAACCGCTCACAACTTGAGTTGGGTCACCCACAAGCTCCGCCGGGTGATCACCAAGCTCCCAATCACCACCAAACCATCTAGGTGATGGTGATCACCAAGAGTAACAAGCATGACCTCTCACTTGACCACACGAAGCCTAATGAGAAGATGGATGCACACTTTACTACTCTTGATTCACTAATGAGGCTACTCTCTTGGATTCTCAAATCTCAATCACCTCACTAGGACCTTGCTCTTCTTGGCACTCACAAACATGTTTCTCAGCTATTGGAATGAGCAAAAGTGACTCCACACATGAGTGGAGCTTCTATTTATAAGGCAGCCTAAAAAACGAACTGTTATGAGCTTCTGCGGGGTGACCGGACGCTCCGGTCAAGTTGACTGGACGCTCCGGTCAGTTTAACCCGCACACCAGTGATAAAGTGTTGACCGGACGCTGGCAGGGTCCGATCACCACTGACCGGACATGTCCGATCGCATTCAACCCTCACTGGTACCTTACTGTACTCGACCGAACGCTGAACCCTCAGTGTCCAGTCAGTACTGACCGGACACGTCCGGTCGTAGAATTCCTTCTCTAGAACCTTACTGGAGTCAACCGGACGTTGGACCTCAGCATCCGGTCACTTGACCACTCCAGCGTCCAGTCGCACCGAACACAATCTGCTTGATCAAATGAACTGGCCGGACCCTGCGGCCAGCGTTCGGTCGCACCGAAGCCAGCGTCTGGTCAGCATTTGACCCTCCATTCACTTCCAACTCTCGATCATATGTGAATGAAGTTTGCTCCAAAGGATCTTAGGCATATTGAGGAGCTACCTAGTGCTAGTTTTAACAAGTGTGCACCACACCTAACTCACTAGACTCACCTAGGTCAAGCTACCTGTCCATACCCCCTTAATAGTATGACCAAAGGAAAAACAAAGTCCTAAACTACTCTAAGTGTCTCTCCAACTCCAATTGACACTTAGATCTAGTCTTCCTTAACCTTGTCGTCCATCCTTTAAAAACCAAAATGATTTCCTTCATAGGGGCATGACCACCTTGATTGCCCAATCGATATCCATTACCATGACCTAACTTAATTGCCTCTACAAAACACACGTTAGTCATAGTAATCTTGTATTGTCATTAATCATCGAAATCCAACTAGGGGTCTAGATGCTTTCAATCTCCCCATTTTTGGTGATTGATGACAATACCACCTCGAGTATGTGAAAGAGTGAGGTTTTTGACGGGCTTGGTTCATATAAGCTTTTGTCAATAAGAACAAAAGAGTTAGGCAAGCTTATATGACCCAAGCCAACACAATGTACTCAAAGGATATGAATTAAGTAAGAGTACAAGTAGTAAAGCTCATTTGCATCGGAGTATAAATGCGGAAGCAAAGGCAAATGAGCATAACACAAGTGATGACATATAAAGGAATTCAAAGTAGAGAGCACACATGTCATATATCACAATCATATAGATATCACTATCACATAGATATAATAGTATGCATGAAGGTAAACACATGAATGCATAAACGTAACAGTGTATCACACAAATAAGACTCCAAATGTATATAATAGACTAATAACTAACTAAGACTCCCCATAAACGTTGCTCCCCTAAGTCTACATACTCGAACCCTCTCCCCCTTTGGCGTCAAATACCAAAACCTAAGGGTCGGTCGGTGGAGCTGCAGCGGACGAGCCGGGCACTGAGGTACGAGGGGCAAGCTGGAACTAGGTGCCATCATCATCTGACCCTGAGCTCTGTACTGACTGACCCTCTATGGCAGGAAGCATCGCTAAAGCGGTCTGGGTCTGAGCTGGGGTAGGTGCTGCCTATGAAGCTGCTAGAATATCTATCATAGGATCTAAAGATGCGATAGAAGATGGGAGCCTCTGAGTAGTCATGACGATTGGAGCTACTATAGAAGGACTAGCGGCATACATATGTGGCAGTGTAGGCATGCCTGTCAACTCGCTGAAAGATGCTCCAAGACTCCTAGAGACTGACGTGTCAGGCACAAAAAGCGAGGATGACTTCTCCAAAGTGAAGCCCATCTAAAGTGGTGTGAAACGCAGGGCTAACACTGGCGAAGATAACCACTGGGACACCTATACTATGGGTGAAGCAAATGGAGCTGGAGGCTATCCCTGACTCTAAAGCCCACTGGGTTGTACTGCTGGAGTCGTCATAGTGGTGGCAGGCTGAGCAAGCTGGGGTGAAAGCTATGGCTGTGGGGCCCTAAGTGCTGTTACTACATGCTGCATAAATCCCATAAGCTACTGCCGCATGAGTAACTGTTGCTGATGCATCTGCTACTGCTGCTGCTACTGAAGGAGCTGCTGCTGCCACTGGAACTCATCCTGACGAGCCTGAAACTGAGCGAAGTTGGCAGCGATCTCCTGAGCTTGTCGTGCCTGATCCTACTGCATCTGCTCAAGAATAGCAATCAAAGCGGGGTTCATCTACGGTGCAGGTGGAGCTAAGCTAGAACTGTCGGCCTCTACATCATGTCTGCATGGAGGCATCTGAGGAATAGGCTGGTTGTCATCATCTGAACTGTCACTAGACTCGGTCCTCTCGCCCTGAGCCTCAAGCTGCTCCTCCTTAGTAGCGGCTATGCCTCTGATAATCTCGTCCTACTAAGCTGCAGACTCTGGTACATCTAGACGATGGCTAGGCTGAGTGGGTGCCTATGGTGTGCTATGCCTGATCCTCTATGCCATGTTATAAGCTGGAAACTCTGTGGTGACACCTCTATACTCAGCAACCATCTCTGGGGTACTAACTTGCATAGCCTTAAGCATTAGGAATGTGATCCAATGTGCATATGGAAGCTGCCTATGACCCTTGAAGCCCTCAGCTATAGTATCCTCCATCTCTGATAGAAGGAGGTCCCAAATGTCGAACATGGTCTGCTACATCAGGGCATTGAGGAGCCAAAGCTGGAGGCGAGTCAAGCCCTCTCTGTATCCCAACCTAGGAAGTAGTGTCCTTCTAATGATAGCCTCTAGCACTCAAGCTGTAGGAGTAAGATCACTAGGGTTCCTCCTTGACCCCTCACCAAAAGGCTCCTTGAAGCAATGGCGCACAAGATCTATAGGGGGCACCATACCACCATGAGGACGCCTAGGAGGCTCTTGCTGTCCATAACACACCTCATGTAACCTGACAAGCTGCTCCTATAGCCTCAGTATCTCCCTGGCCCTAGAACTCATCACCCTGTAATCTCTGCCTCTGAATGCAAAGTGTATGAAGTTATGATGCGGGTCAACGTAGAGCGAAGCATAGAACACCCAAGATGGTACATACAATCTTGTCTGGCCAATCAGATCTGTCAACCCCGGCAAATATGATAAGTAGGGGTGGATATGCTCTCCGGCTGCTGCCACAATAGCCTCAATACTACAGACTCTCTGAGACTGAAAGACTGCCCCACTGTTCAGATATGCATTGTAGAAGTCTTCCTGGAGCGGTGTATAGAAACCCTATGCTGCTCTCTCATCCCTCCTCAGAGGAAACCACACCTCAAACTCTACAAACCTTAGTTGTCAAACCTGCTTGGCCGTGGTGGCCCTCAAGTTAAGATGTACCACTGGAGGCGGACCATGTGGTCTAGGCGGTGGACGCGATCCCCTCCGCTGTGTTGGTGGCCTCGGTGAGACTAGAACATGGGTACGACCAGAGCAGCATAGCTGTGGCTAGGGTGCCTGCTCGGTCTCCTCGGCCTCCTCGGCCAGCTAGCCCTCCTAAGTCTCCTAAGCTGGCTGAGGCTCTACTAGTGGGGGCTGCTGCTGTGGCTCCTGTTGGGACCCCCCTGAGGCTGAGGCTCCTCAATAGCCAGACGATGTCCTACCATCATGACAGTCCCAGGTGGACCACCATGAAGACGCTCAGCCTCCTCAACTGCTGCCCACTGTGCTGGTGCAAGCTGCTGATCTACAATGACAACACCACTGTGAGCACCGCCTCTCTTGGCATGCTCTACAACCTCAGCAACTGCTGCTGCTCTCGCTGTCTCTGCGTTGGGGTACTTGCGCTTCTTAGATGTAACCTACTTCGTCGCCTTGCCTTTAGGTCCTACAGGCTGGCGAGGTGGGGGCCTCTAATCATCATCTCCTGGACCACCACCAATGTTCTTGGTGCGAGCCATCTGATCCGACAAGAGAAAAACTACCACTGACAAGATCAACTGTCCACTGACACTTTCGAGGCTTGGCCTTGATCCATACTCGCGAGCTTGGCTCCAAGTTAACTGACAACTGCACCTGTCACCTCAATGGCACCGACTCGCTGCACGATGGAATAGATGGATATACAAGTAAATATGATATATCTAAAAGATGTGAAACCTTGCTACCTGATGAACCGACGATCCGAGATGAGAAGAGACATCACGCAGGGAACCTTCGGAACCGGCTAGGGTTAGGGTTGAGCGGTGAATTGATGGCCCTGGTTGCAATTTAGGTCAATGCATTGAAAATGATCTAGATCAAGCGAAGAGGATGCTAGGGCATGGCCTTACCGGAGAGCAGCAGGCACAGCGGTGGCTCTAGACAGGGCGCTAGCGGCGTGGGAACAGTCGGCGGCTTGAGCACTAGCGGGCTACAGCGTGTGCGAGGGCTAGCGCTGGTGTGGTGAGCTAGCACGGGGAAGAGCTGTGCGGCGGCGGTGGAGGCACAGAAGCGTTGGCACGGCGAGCTGGTGTGACTGGAGACGGCGGCTGCGGGCGCACTAGCTGGCGGTGGCTATGGCATCGGTGGCAGAATAGGTCAAGGAAACGGTACAGCTCACGTGATTAAATAGGTCCCCCGACACGACAAGAAAGGAAACGGATAAAGAGTCCTAAAGCCGCACGAGGTCTACTGACCAGACGCTCCGGTGGTAGCAACCGAACGCTACCACCCAGCGTCCGGTCGATTCTAGAGAGGTCCAATTCCTCTAGAATCATGACCGGACGCGTTCAGTGGTCCATGACCGGACGCAGCCAAAGTCCGGTTAGTTGCCTTCAACGCCATGTAGATCGACCAGACGCTGGAACCCTTTCTGACCGGACACACAAACACAGAGTTCGGTCACTCCTTCAACTTCTGTTCACCTCCTGTGAACTGACCGGATGCTGGACTGTAGAGTCCGGTGCAGCGTCCAGTCACTCTTTTCCAGCAAATCTTCAATGATCCTCCGCGCTGCCTGTTCTCAATCAAGTCCCAACTTGAATAAGATCCAAATAAACACCAATTGGGACTAATGTGAGTGACCTCTCTCAAACCCTCATATTTTTCAAGATATTTTGCCTTAGGCTATAATTCTTTTTAAGAAAATAGGCAATAAGAGGGCAAATGGAACAAAACGACAAAACAACATCCATGCATATGCAATACTTGTAAGTAAATCTAGTTGCTTGTCAAGTCTGATCCAAGGTTAAGCTTCTTCACATGCTTTTTGGCGGTTATCTTAACCATGTTAGACAAGCCCTATATGCATTATAAAGCGTTAAACATGTTGTATATTACAATGAAAGCAAGGGACAACACAAGCTCAATTTTTAGTGAAATTACTAAAATCAAGTACATTGAGCTCGTTCTGCAATCTACAAAATGTAGCCTCATCTAGCGGTTTAGTGAAGATATCCGCTAATTGATCTTCGGTTCTTACACCTTCTAGTGATATATCATTTTTAGCAACATGATCTCTTAGAAAGTGATGGAGGATATCTATGTGCTTGGTGCGAGAGTGTTGAACTGGATTATTTGCAAGTTTTACCGCATTTTTATTGTTGCACAAAAGAGGTACTTTTTCTAGAACTACACCATAGTCTAGCAAAGTTTGTTTCATGTATAATATTTATGCACAACAAGCACCCACGGTAATGTATTCCGCTTCGGCGGTGGACAAAGCCACACTATTTTGTTTCTTGGAGGAGCAAGACACAAGTGATCTACCAAGCAAATGGCACCCTCCGGATATGCTCTTTCTATCAACTTTGCAACCGGCATAATCCGAATCGGAATAGCCAACTAATTCAAATATAGCTCCTTTGGGATACCAAAGGCCAATGCTTGGTGTGTGTTTAAGATACCTAAAGATTCTTTTTACAGCAATTAAATGTGTTTCCTTAGGATTAGCTTGAAATCTAGCACACATACACACACTAAACATGATGTCAGGCCTAGATGCGGTTAAATATAACAAGCTACCAATCATGGAACGGTAGAGAGTTTGATCAACCGGGTTACCTCCCTCATCTAGGTCGAGATATCCATTGGTAGGCATTGGTGTCTTGATTGGCTTACATTCATCCATCTTGAATCTCTTGAGAAGATCTTTTGTGTATTTCTCTTGAGAGATGAAGATGCCTTCTTTCATTTGCTTGACTTGAAAACCAAGAAAGAATGTAAGCTCACCAATCATTGACATCTCGAACTCCTTCGACATCAATTCACCAAATTCTTTGTATGAGTCTTCATTTGATGATCCAAAGATGATATCATCAACATATACTTGACAAATGAAGATATGCCCATCAAGCTTCTTGGTGAATAGTGTGGTGTCGACCTTCTCAATGAGGAAGTCTCAAAGGCGCTCATACCAAGCTCTTGGGGCTTGCTTAAGCCCATATAGTGCCTTGGACAACCTATAAACATGATTAGGATATCTAGGGTCTTCAATTCTGGGAGGTTGATCAACATAGACTAGTTCATTAATAAAGCTATTTAAAAATGCACTTTTCACATCCATTTGATATAGTTTCATTTCATGATGTGATGCATATGCAAGTAGGATACGAATGGCTTCTAATCTTGCAACCGGTGCAAAGGTCTCTCCGAAATCCAAACCTTTAACTTGGGAGAACCCCTTTGCAACTAGTCTTGCCTTGTTCCTCACAACAACACCTTGATCATCTTGCTTGTTGCGGAACACCCACTTTGTTCCAATGACTCTTGTACCTTTTGGTTGCTCTTCAAGAGTCCAAACTTCATTGCGAGTGAAGTTGTTCAACTCTTCATGCATGGCATTGATCCAATCTGGATCTTTAAGAGCTTCTTCTATCTTGGTAGGCTTATAGCAAGATACAAAAGAGTGATGAGCAATAAATGAAGTAAGTTTTTAAGATCGAGTCATTACACCCTTTGATGGACTCCCTATGATGAGATCTTGTGGATGATCTTGTAGGAGAGGTGTATTTTTTCTATTGACCACTTGAGGAGGAGGTTGTAGAGCATCAACATCTTGTGCTTGTACCACCATTTGCTCATGGGAGATATGAGTCATTTTCTACTATCCTATCTTTTTCACCATCTTGTGGCACACTTGATGAAGAAGGTTGATCAATAACTTGTACATCATCTTCATCATCTTTTGGCTTGATGTCTCCCGCCAGAATATTCTTCATAGCCTCCCTCAATGGTTCATCACCTACATCATCAAGATTCTCATGTGCTCCTTGGGAGCCGTTAGATTCATCAAATTCCACATCATATGTTTCTTCAACCAAGCCGGTGGCATGATTAAATACTCTATATGCTTTGGACTTTGATGAGTAACCAATAAGAAAACCAATATCACAATGTCTTTGGAACTTCCCTAGGTGTTGCCGCTTCTTGTAGATGTAGCATTTGCAACCAAACAGCCTAAAGAAGGAGATGTCCGGCTTCTTTCCATTGAGCAACTCATAAGGAGTCTTACCAAGGAACTTTTGAAGGAATATGCGGTTTGATGCATAGCATGCGGTGTTGATTGCTTCTGCCCATAGAGCTTCAGGGGTATTGTACTCATCTAGCATTATCCTTGCAAGAGTGATCAAAGTCTGATTCTTCCTCTCACACCATTTTGTTGAGGAGTATAAGTTGCGAAGACTTCATGCTTAATCCCAACTTCATCACAATAAGCTTCAATGTTTGTGTTGTCAAATTCTTTTCCATTGTCACTTCTTATCTTCTTGAGCTTCACTTCAAATTCATTTTGAGCTCTCTTGGCAAACTTCTTGAAGCACGAGGCAACTTCGAATTTGTCATGAAGAAAGAATACCCATGTATACCTTGAATAGTCATCAATAATCACAAGACAATAAAGGTTCCCTCCCAAACTCTTGTATGTTGTTGGTCCAAATAAATCCATGTGAAGGAGTTCTAGCACTCTTGTGGTTGACATGAAAGCTTTGATTGGATGAGTATTTGCAACTTGCTTGCCGGCTTGACATGCACTACAAAGCTTGTCCTTTTCAAACTTCACATCCTTCAACCCTCTCACCAAATCATTCTTCATAAGCTTCTTGAGTGAGCTTATCCCAACATGAGCAAGTCTTCTATGCCATAGCCACCCAAGTGTTGTTTTGGTGAATAGGCAAGTCTTTAAATTTGCATCTTTGGAGGTGAAGTCCACTAGATATAAGTTGTTGTATCTAAATCCATTGAATATCACTTGATTATCATCTACCTTGGATACAACAACCTCCTTCTCGGTGAACAAGCATTGGAAGCCAAGATCATACAATTGTCCAACGGATAGCAAGTTGAAGCTCAATGAAGCAACATATAGCACATTGGAGATAGAATGATCATTTGATATTATCACTTTGCCTAATCCTTTAACCTTGCCCTTTGAGTTATCTCCAAAAGTTATTTTCTCTTATCCATCTACCTCTTCATCTAGTGAGGTGAACATACAAGGATCACCAGTCATATGTTGAGTGCAACCACTATCAATAACCCAATGACTTCCACCGGTCTTGTAGTTCACCTACACACAAGAGATTCAAGCTTTAGGAACCCAAACTTGTTAAGGGCCCTTCACCTTCTCAATAAGTGACTTTGTCACCCAAATCTTCTTAGGCCTATTCTTGTTAGGGGGTCCTAAGAACATGACTGTCATCTTTCCACTAGAATCCTTTCTAAGCATGTAATGAGCATTGAAAGCAAAGGGTCTAGCATGCTTGGGCAAGGGTTGTGGCGGTGGAGTTTGGCACTCATGAGCAAAGTGACCTTCTTGTCTACACTCAAAACATCTCTTTGGCTTTGGCTTTGGCTTTGATTGTTGTTGTTGAACTTGAGCCTTCTTCTTCTCTACGCTTGCCACATATCCAATGCCACTTCTATCCATCTTCATGACGGTGTTCATGAGTAGCTCACTTTGGAGATGCTTGCCTCTTGCAAACTTGCTTAACCCAATCTTAAGATGTTCTTTCTCCCTCTTGAGCTTCTTGTTCTCTTCCTTGAGAACATCATTGTTCTTCTCTTCCTTGAGCTTCTTGTTCTCTTCTTTGAGCTTCTCATTCTCAAGGATCAACTCTTCATCATGATCAAGAATTTCTAGCCCAATGGTGTTGTGGCTTTTCATCTCTTCAAGATCTTTCATGAGCTTTTCATTTGCTTCCTTGAGCTTGACATATTCATCATAGTCATTGCACTCAACCACTTTCTTGCCTTTGCCACTAGATCCTTGCTCAATGCTCACATCAATTAAATCATCACATGATGTAGCTATATCAATCTTAACAACATGGTTAGTAGCATCATGTGGCTCATTTGGTAAAAATTCTTAAGCAATAACAAGAGTATCATAATTGATCTTTAGAGTTGTATATTCATCTTTTAGCTTGTTGTGGCTAGTGATGAGCTCATTGTGCACCCACTCAAGTTTATTATGTTTATCTTTAAGCTCTTTCTTAGAAGATTTGAGCTCCTTGAGTTTGGATGATATAGCATCATTTATTTCTTTAAACTCATCATTAGTCTTTTCCAATGTATCACATTTTGCTAAGAGTGAATCATTTTTAGCATCAAGCTTTTTATTTTTAGCTCTACTCTTTCTAATGATCTTAGTGTATTTTCTTAGTATTTTGACAAGATCATCATATGAAGGTGAATCATCATCATCGCTATCGCTATCACCGTCACTAGCTTGCTCATCATCACTACTATCATCATTATTAGTTACCTTGCATTCACCCTTGGCCATAAGGCATAGGTGTGTAGAGGATGATGGCGATGGTGGCGGTGAAGATGGAAGATCAATAGCAATGGCGGCCACCTTCTCATTGTCACTATCATCATCAGATGATCCACTAGATGAATCAATGTCCATGAGCCAATCACTGACGATGTAGGCCTTTCCACTCTTCTTCTTGTAGAAGTCCCTCTTTTTGCCATCTCTCTTCTTGTATGGCTTGTTCTTTTTCTTCTCATCTTCATCTTCATTGCTTGAGTCATCTTTTTTGCCCTTGTTCTTGTTCTTGAACTTGTCTTTCTTGGGCTTTGTGCATTGATGAGCTAGATGGCCAACTTCTCCACAATTGTAGCAATCCATCTCAGAGATTGGCTTTCTTCTTGAGCTTGTGAAGAACTTCTTCTTCTTGCCATCGAACTTGATGCCACTCTTGTTGAGCTTCTTTAGCATTTTGGCGGTCTTCTTCACCATGAGAGCAAGACTTTCATCATCATCTTCTTCATCACTTGAGCTCTCATACTCAAGTCTTGCTTTGCCCTTATCTTGGCTAGCTTTGAATGCTAAGTCCTTCTCTTTCTTCTTTGTAGAGGATGAGCCATCTTGTGGCGTGATGTGCATGTGCATCTCATGAGCATTGATCTTTCCCAAGATTTGTGTCAGTGTAGCGGCGGAAAGATTACCTTGATGTAGCATGGTCACAATATGCCCATATTTGTCAATGGGGAGGACACTCAAGATCTTTTTCACAACATCGGATGGTGACATTTGAGTAAGTCCAAGCCCATTGACTTCCTCTACAAGAACATTCAAATATGAATACATCTCATTAGCACTTTCTTTGGGAAGCATCTCAAAAGAATTTAGCTTTTTAATTACAAGATGATAGCGTTCCTCACGCTCACTCTTGGTTCCCTCATGGAGCACACAACGTCCGACCATAGTGTATATGCGTCTTTGTGGTTCCTTACGCGATTGAACACATCTTTGCAAAGGCCTCTAAAGATGGTGTTTCGAGCCTTTGCATTCTACTTTTCATAATTAACCTCATCGCCTTATAAGTTAGTAGCATCCTGAGGTTTTGGGAAGCCTTGTGAGGCGGCTCTAAGTATACCAATGTCTAGAGCTTCTAAGTACACCTCCATGTGGATTTTCCAATATGGAAAGTCATCTCCCTCAAAGATAGGAGGAGGTCCATCCCCATGAGACATCTTGCTCAAAGCGATTAAGCTTAAAACATGAGCATGAGGCTCTGATACCAATTGAAAGGATCAAGATGCCCAAGAGGGGGGGTGAATTGGGCTAATTCTAAATTTTCTTACAATAATCAAATCCTATGGTTAGCCCAATTAACCCCTTATGCCTAGAAAAGTGTTTCTATTGATCTAACGCACAACGGACTTGCAACCTATGTTCCAAACTTACTCTAGCATGGCAATTCTATGAATGTAAAAACAAGTATTGAATTGCTCAAAGTAAATAGAGAGAGAGAGAGAGAGAGGAACACGGCGATGTTTTGCCGAGGTATCGGAGAGTCGCCACTCCCCACTAGTCCTCGTTGGACCACCCACGCAAGGGTGTAGCTCCCCCTTGATCCGTGCAAGGATCAAGTGCTCTCTATGGGTTGATTCTTCGACACTCCGTCATGGCGAATCACCCAAAACCGCTCACAACTTGAGTTGGGTCACCCACAAGCTCCGCCGGGTGATCACCAAGCTCCCAATCACCACCAAGCCATCTAGGTGATGGCGATCACCAAGAGTAATAAGCACGAACTCTCACTTGACCACGCGAAGCCTAATGAGAAGATGGATGCACACTTTGCTACTCTTGATTCACTAATGAGGCTACTCTCTTGGATTCTCAAATCTCAATCACCTCACTAGGACCTTGCTCTTCTTGGCACTCACAAACATGTTTCTTAGCTGTTGGAATGAGCAAAAAGTGACTCCACACACGAGTGGAGCTTTTATTTATAAGGTAGCCTGAAAAACGAACCGTTATGAGCTTCTGTGGGGTGACTGGACGCTTCGGTCATGTTGACCAGATGCTCTGGTCAGTTTAACCCGCACACCAATGATAAAGTGTTGACCGGACGCTGGCAGGGTCCGATCACCACTAACCGGATGCGTCCGATCGCATGAAACCCTCACTGGAACCTTACTGTACTCGACCGGACGCTGAACCCTCAGGGTCCGGTCAGTACTGACCGGACACGTCCGGTCGCAGAATTCCTTCTTTGGAACCTTACTGGAGTCAATCGGACGCTGGACCTCAGCGTCTGGTCACTTGACCACTCCAGCGTCCGATCGCACCAAACACAATCTACTTGATCAAATGAACTGACCGGACCCTACGGCCAGCGTCCGATCGCACCGGAGCCAGCGTCCGGTCAGCATTTGACCCTCTATTTACTTCCAACTCTCGATCATATGTGAATGAAGTTTGCTCCAAAGGATCTTAGGCATATTAAGGAGCTACCTAGTGCTAGTTTTAACAAGTGTGCACCACACCTAACTCACTAGACTCACCTAGGTCATGCTACCCGTCCATACCCCCTTTAATAATATGGCCAAAGGAAAAACAAAGTCCTAAACTACTCTAAGTGTCTCTCCAACTCCAATCGATACTTAGAACTAGTCATCCTTAACCTTTGTCGTCCATCCTTTGAAAACCGAAATAATTTCCATCGTAGGGGCATGACCACCTTGATTGCCCAATCGATCTCCATTACCATGACCTAACTTAATTGCCTCTACAAAACACACGTTAGTCATAGTAATCTTGTATTGTCATTAATCACCAAAATCCAACTAGGGGCCTATATGCTTTCAACTACGAACCTATCAGAGGCACATGCATGGAAATTTTGGAATAAAATTACTTTTATCCTAAAATTGGGTGGCATGTGTTTACACCAAAATTTAGGAAGAAGAATATGGGAACTCGAAGCTCCCAAGATTGTGTCATCAAGGAATCGATTCCATAAAAGTTAATATCAGCTGATTCAAATACAGCACTTGAATCGGCTCTCTTCAGGTGATGCCAGTAGATAATGACAAAAGCTACGGTTGGCGTCAGAAGAAACATGTTGGACTCTACAAAATGAAAAAGATTAGGGTCCAAGTTATCTTAAAATAGGAATATTTTTCTCTTATGCCAAAGATTATAATGAGTCGTGCGTATGTAGGTTTCATGCTTAGATTCTGAGTATAAATATTGGACCTCGACTATTGTAAAAAAACATCCAATCAATCAAATATATTTTTTTGGCTCCGTGCCAACCCTTAGGAGTAGGAGTAGAGTAGATCCCGATGAGTTCTTCAACAAGCAGGGCTACATCGGTCCAGCCGACCTCCAGCTTGTCTGTAAGTACCGTCATGGCTTATACTTCCATTTGTACGGCTGCATCGATCCGGTCGACCTCCACCGCGAACTCTAGTGTAAGCTAGTTATCGACTCTTGTCTAGTTCAAGTACGGCTGCATCGATCCGATCGACCTCCACTGCTTGAACTAGATTAAAGTCAAGTTATCGGCTCTACCTAAGGGTGGCATCCTTCGAGTAGATTCATTAAGTTACTGATCTTGCTGATGTTCTTATTGCTATTAGTTTGCATCAACATCAATTTGCCCGGTCGAGATCGATCTAGATCGGCCTCATATCCTTTTAGTCCGTCATTTGTTTTATTACAACATGATGTTTTTTACTTTGAGCAACGAGTTATGTTTCATCGGCTGTTCTATTTCGATCTTGATCGTGCATAGTACGCGGTTAAGACACGTATGATCTTGAAGAGGTTTGCTAGCTAGTTGAATCTGATCTATAGTTCGCTATTATGGCTGCAACGATCCGGTCGATCCTCACTGATGGCATTGTAGATCGGAGGATGTTAGTTGGTAGGTTTGTTCTCGATCAGGCGTGACATTAACTGTTTGCTATGCCTGTATCAGCTAAATAGCCAATGGCCTATGCTTTAATGTCTACAGTGTGCGTCTATGATTCTGTTAAGCGTGAATAGATCTGTACACTTTAAATGTTTGATTTGTTGTCTTTATCACGGCTGCATCGATCCGGTCGAACCCTACTGTTAGAGATAGTAGGTTAAGTCTGATGAGTCCGTGGGTTTGTCCATGTGAAATAGTCGATTGTTCACACGTTGTAGTCTTTTTTCACCTGAATTGGCTATTTCAGCCGATTCGCTTGAGCCTTCACGTATATCACGTCTTTTGGAAAGCCTGTCGAAGTATAAATGGTTTTATGGATTCTTCGGTTTTAGTTTGTTGTTATCATCATAACTGCCATCGATCCGGTCGAACCTCACTGTTGATGGTAACAGATTAGATTCAGAGCGTTTGTAGATCCATTTGTATTAGACAGACGATTCGTTTACATGTTATATCCTTTCTTGATTAGATTCATCGGCTCAACGATTCACACTGGTAATATCCACCTAGCTGATGATCTCATTTACATCTGCGGACATTGTATTTATCAACATAAAATCAATCACGATCCATAAGCTTTACTGTCTATAACAGCCGATTTATGTGCGTATCGGCAATTTAGTCGATTTTTTCGTCTGGCTGCTCCCGAAGCGGCACACTTGGAACTGTCTGGGCAATTAACAGCATGTTCCATATCCTTGTCAATTGCAGGTCAAATTGACTGACACGCCTCGGGAGGAATTTGCAGGATCGGTTAATCTTGCGTTGAAGCCAAGCGGATCTCCGGGCTCATCCTAAGCAGATCCTTCTGGCTTGCCATATGTCGACACATTTTCGTGCCGACAGTGTTTCCACTGGAAAGTAAAATCGCTCCAAGTGTATTTTTTGTGCATGAGGTAAGTTATAGTAGTGTGGTGATCCATGAACATTTTCTATTTACTTCAGTTGTACCAGGACACCATATCTATAGTTTGTTGTGAATCTCATATTGATACATACTGTCCTGCTCATTCATCCTCTCCTTTTTTTATATTAATGGCATTTTGGGAAGGCGAGAGAACACCGGAGAACATGGAGCCATGCGCAGTTTATTGTGAACTGGATGGTCTGACAACAAAGGAGAAAGAACGTGTATTAGTACTCGCCGCATCTAACAGGCCATTTGATCTTGATGAGGCTGTTGTTAGGCGGCCTTCCGAGGAGGTGATTTATTGTTTATTTATTTATAGCCTAATCCAACATCAGTCAGTAGTTTATTGACCTCAGTCTTACAGGGCAATGGTTTCTCTAGGTTCATGGTGAATTTACCAGATCCATCGAATACGACAAAAATTCTTTGTGTAATGCTATCCAAGGAAGATTTGGCAGATGACATGTGGCCCTATTCGCTTTGCTGAAAAGCCATGGCTGAAAGTACTGTTCGTTGATTTATTGTGAGAGAAAAACACTGTTCGTTCGCTGAAATAGTATGGCTCATAAGACAAGCGAACAGGGCCATTGATCTAAAAGATATAGCTAACTTGACAGGAGGATACTCAAGTAGTGATTTCAAGGTATAATACTACTAATGCGATGAATTTGTTATGGCACTTAGTGTTACGATCAAATATTGATTGTTGTTAACCTCTTGACTGATTATTTCCAGAATCCGTGTGTTACTACTGCTCATCATTCTACTAGGGAGATTCTTGAAAAGGAGAAGAAGGTTTGTTTTATCCTTTTGATTGAGTTTCCCCTGTGATCCGTGCTCCTTCGTGTCCTAATAGTATCAGTTAGTAGTAACAGAATCAATGGAACAGAATTATTTCCATACTGGTTGTGTTTGATATACATGGACGTGTTCTTTGTTTAATAGAATCTGACCAACGTGGGTGAGCTATTGCTGTGCCGGCTATCATTTTGTTCTTCCTGCTCATACCTTCCTATAGTGCTACGAAAAATATAGATGCTTCTTTTCTCCTGTGTAATATATAGTGTCCATCTAAGAACAACGTTCACTTATTTTTATTGTAACAAATCTTAGAATTTGTAAGGATAGTTTGTGGTGCATGTTATTTTTCCCTGGTTTGTGGAGAAAACCAGATTGCCTTTTGCAATTGAATTCACTTATATTTGTCGTTGCCTTTGTCCATGTCAGGTCTGTTCTGTACTCCAGACATATGACTATGCCTTCACACAGTTTATAGTTAGGTTCAAGTTGATTGGATCTGTGTGCAGGTTACAAAGATAAATCGATTTCTGTCAGACTTAGTTGTTGAGTGCATTCATTTTGGCTAAATTATGCGCATGATAAATGCAAATATATAGAATTCAGTGGCGGCAATGTTGCGGTTGCGCCGTGCAGAAGCGTACATGCAGAAAAAATGTGAGAAGTGTGGTATGCTTCAACCAATTTGATTATGTGATTTTGAGTTCAATGTTCTTCCATACTCCATAGTGCTGATTTAATGTTTTTCCATACGCAATCGTTGTGATTTCGAATTGAATGTTCTTACATAAGCAAAAGTGAAAGAATGCAAGTCCAAATTCAGTCAACTGTTTGTCTCAAATGAAATTTTTTTGTGCCCCCAAGTTGAAGCACCCGGATCATATTAGTATAAATTAGCATTCACCATCTAGGCCATTCACTGGCAAAACTCTGCATGTGCCTATTCTTTCTATGGTAATGCTCTTATAGGTTCTATTTCTTACTGTTTCTTTTCTAGATTCAAGGTGCTCCTAGTGTAGGATATGATTCTGTAGTGTGCCCCAAGTTCCTGCGGACCGACAAGTGTCTGAACAACCAAACAACAGACAGGAGGTATGGGAGCACAGCCTATTCTTTCTGTGGTAATGCTTATAGGTTCTATTTCTTCCTGTTTCTTTTCTAGACTAAGGTGCTCCAAGTGCAGGATATGATTCTGTAGTGTGCCACAAGTTCCTGCGGACCGACAAGTGTCTGAACAACCAAACAACAGACAAGAGGTATGGGAGCACATCCACTATTCAATTAGCAGTCACTGGTTGTTCTACGTAATTTTGCCTTTTTAGTTTACTGCTACATGATGCCTCATATGCTTTGTGTAGTTTAAGATTGATGCTTCTGTGCTTTGGGCATTATCATCATCAACTTATCCTTCCAACCGTTTATAGGCAGCTTAGGTTAGTGTCCATTTTTACACTCCTCTTATCTAACTTTTGACTGTACACAATTCAAGAATATTATAAGGCTTCCCTTTTATACATACTTTTCTCTGTACTCACTTCTCAATTCTCTGTGAACTGCGTCTTGCTCTATAGAGCGAATTTCAATTCGCATCAGCACCTGCACTTACTACAATTCCAATTCATTTTTCACATTTATCTCAGCAATTAACTCTTATATATTACTTCATGCTGCAGGAACACCATAATACAAATTCAGAAAAAATGGACACCTACTGTTATCCCCACCTACGCGCGTCTATATGCCATACTCAGAGTGCTGGCTCCAAGAATCTGCCGAACAATGATATCCGCAAGCCTTCTTCGCTTCCAACTCCAAAAATAGGTAACATTAAGCAACTGCTACAACTCGCACATTTTCCTATTTTGTGCTGCTACTTTAGTGTTTTTATTGAAGGTGTTCACTAAAATTGTACATTTTCTGAGCTTTACCACTGATCTTGCCACACATACAAGATGCACAGGGTTGTAACTCCACAGTTAGTTCCTCCTGGAGCCCATTTGTGATGACAATTAGCCTTTAGTTGCCAACCCAGCGAAAAGGGATACATAGTTTTCTTTACTTACCAAATTGAGTGGGTTTTGGTTTAACAAATTGAGTGATGCCACTCTGTTCCTCAGAGCGCTGCATCTGACACAACTGTTGTGTCATACTTTTAGAAATTTGGGTACCATACTATACTGAGCTAATATTTTGTGAACTACATTTTAACATTTTATCATATTCTTCAGAGGTAATATTGAAAGATCTTAACTATAAAATACAATTTCCAACCACGCTGTACCTAGGAAATCCCTCTTTGCGCAGTTTTGTTCTTTAGTTAGCCGGTGCGTTCCAACTTGATCTTGTTTAATCTAATAGGTTGGATTTACAGTCTCTAATAAATTGCTTATTTCCAACATATTTGCCAAAAAATCTATATAAAATAAGTCCCTAAATCAATAGTCTCAGTTTGAACTTTGCTGGCTGTAAGGACTATTAGGTTATAAAATGGCTTACAATTACCCTGTCTCAACGTCTCTGCCATATAAATTTGCTAACATAGTATTGTAGAAATTAGAAGCACACTGCTTTGTACAAGAAAGAAACTGGAATGGTGTTTCAGTGTCAGCTACACCATGTTCATCTCTTATGTCTCATCCTACTTTTAGCTGCCCCTGGGTACGACCTACATCATTGAATATGGTGTACGTGTCTATAGCTGGAGCTTGTTAAGTAATTAGGTGTGATATTTTTTATTCCCAGTTGACCTACTGCCAGGTAGCGGGAATTGGTTCACATGCTATTTGGGGCAGCTTTTATTGTTTACAATTTACATGTCCCTATTAATATCTGCAGCAAACCCAAAAAAAAATAATGCAGTAGTTTGCCCACTTTCGTGTTAGTGGGGAATCCACACATAAAAGGCGAGATAAGGCACTTTCTCTCATATGGTTTTTGTTTCTTTCAGCAGTCTACGCTGGGCGGCACCATATCTACCGCAACATTTTGCAACGTATGGAGGATGCGTGTTGGTATCTCCAGAATCGGCGGACCATATCCACTATGCTACTCTTGTAGGCCTTCATTACGGTTTTCACCTGATGCCCTAAGGAAAAAACACCTACTGAACAGACATTCAGCCTGTTCGCTTGCTCGTATGTGGCTTATAAGCCATGACTTATCAGCCAACGAATATTATTTTTCTCTCACGCTAAACCAGTTAACCGTACTTTTAGCCATGGCTTATAAGCCAAACCAACCCAAACAAACATGACGATTACCTTCCGGACTAGAGTTTGTATGCAGTCTTATGTCACATTGTCCTGTGTTTGAACCAGTACCTCTGTCTGAATTGTCCTGCCAAAAACCTGAGTACATCCAGATATGTAGTGCACCTAATGTACACCAGTGCATGTACAACATATGAACCCTCAGCCTGTTCGGCAGGCTGTTTTAGTTTATAATCCACGATTATATACGAGCAAGCAAACATGCTGTCTACGTGTATAAACCTAAACATGGTCTGTTTGTCGTCACGCGTGATAGCGCGCGGGTTATACTAGTTAAGCAGTAAGCACCTTTGTGCTTATTATTCCAACTTAAATAGGGATTCTGTCAACGAAGAAGGCAGACACGGTAGCAACAGCAGCAGTTCGCCGTGAAATTAAACAGGTAGGGCGTGATTGGTTGCTTTGGTGAGGGGGAACCGGGATGGAGAGCCGGTCCAGGATGGTGAGATGTATGCTCAAATCGTGCACTCAGTCGTGTTTGGTTGTCTTTGTTGTTAGTCCAGTACGAGATGAGATTATGTTTGGTTGCATGCATGGATGTGAGTTTTGAGTATATGACACATGGGTCCATGGCCATGCGTCGCACCACACCATCCCGGCTCGCATGGGAAGCCCGATTTCTGCGTACGCTGCGAGCTTGCACCAGGCGGCTCAAATGCACGGTCCGGTGCATCGATTTTGTTCGGCATAGGCAACCAAACACAGAGATAGTGCATGACATGGTGTCGGATGGCACTTTGGACTGCTCCATCAAGGCTACCAATCACGTCCGTAGAGTTTGTGCGGTGACTGTTTAGGGCTTTCCCAACGCAGCACCGTGGCGTGCTGCCCGAACTTTCACGTATGCACTGTGCATCCATGTCACAGCAACCGGTGGCCTCGCAGTTCATTAGGGGGTGTTTGGTTCTTTAGTCGCTTCTAAAATTTATGTCACATCGAATGTGTAGATACTAATAAGGAGTATTAAATATAGATTAATTACAAAACCAATTACATAGATGGAGGCTAATTTCCGAGACGATTTTTTAAGCCTAATTAATTTATCATTAGCATATGTTTACTGTAGCACCATATTGTCAAATCATGAACTAATTAGGCTTAAAAGATTCGTCTCGCAAAGTAGTCGTAAGTTATGCAATTAGTTTTATAATTAGTCTATATTTAATATTCCATATATGTGTTTAAACATTTGATGTGACAGGAATTTTAGGAAGATGTGCAGTAACCAAACATGGTCTGAGGTGGAAGCAGTGATTCAAGCGCGCGTTGGGACGATGAACGACAGTCTCGATGATATTTGGTTGCTAGTGACCACAGCAGCTGTCCGCGTCTTTATCTCTCAAACAGTAACAAACAGTAAAGATGAAAGGGTTTTTAAGGAGAGAGAAGGGTAGTGGTGGGACCCAGGAGTACAGATATCGCTTGCACTGTGAGAATATTAGGCCTGAACCAATCTACTGCCTACTCCTACGTGGAACGAGCATCTCATTGATGAGGCTAATACTCCTGTTTGCCTGTGTTGGTGGTGCCGGGTGTCCTTATACGGTCTCCAACAGCTCAGACCTAAAGATTAGAGTTATTCGATAATTTGGATAATGCACAGCAAAAGGATACAGATCCAAAAACTTCTTTTTTTCAATAGCCGACGCAAACGAGAAGACCGCAACGTAGCCCAGCCGAGCGCCGCCGCCTCGCCGCGTCGGGCCACTCACCGCCGGCCGCGTGCTGCCGCCGAACCACCTCACCGTGCTGGCCGCACGCCGCCGCGGACCCGCCTCGCCGTGCCGGTGCGCACCTCTGTGATGACGACCTCCTCCTCTTCCACCCAGTGCTGCCTGCTCCTCCGTCTTCGTCTTCCCCACGGCCGGCCACCGAGCTACGAGCTCCGGCGTGAGATCTGGCGAGGCACGGTGCCCCTTCGCGCGGACGAGCTCCGACAGCGTCCCTTCACGACGCGAGCTCCGGTGCGAGATCTGGCGAGGCGCGGTGCCGTCGGGATCAGTGGACGCTGCCCTCGCCTCCGTCGCCTTGCTCGCAAGCGCCGTCGCCGTTGTCTGGGTGCTCCGCTCGGCTCGTGCGTCCGCATCGGTGCTGTCGGGGTCAGCGGGGGCCGCTCTCGGCTCCGTCACCGCCGTTCTCCGCCGTTCTCCGCCGTGCTTTCCAGGTGCCTTTCTTTAATCTGCCGTTTCCTGCATATTTCGCATCTCATCGTGTCGTCCTCTGCTTCATTCTTGCTTGCTCCCTCTGTCTTTTCCCTCACGCGTCGCGCACCTCGCAGCCACCGCCGTCGCGGCAGCGCACAGATGTCGCATGCACCCCCATGCGAGCGGGATGGGTAGCAGCCAGGCGTGGAGACGCAGAAGCATGGAGAGAGGACGTTTATTTGTGTCCCGCGTTGACTCACACCTAAAATGGGTTACTCGTTTGCCTAGTCTGTTGGAGCTTGTTTTGTGCGTATAAAACAGTGTGAACAACCTATTTTGGGTTTGGGTTATGCTATGCCTGCTCTGTTGGAGTCAGTCTTGGAGGCCGACACTGTTTGGGTGATACGAAATGTTGAAAGGTCCTAATGGCTAGAGGGGGGGTGAATAGCCTAATAAAAATTTCTACAACAACACTTAACAAAATGGTTAGACAATTATGAGGCGAAGTAAGTGTTGCGCTAGCCTACTTAAAATACAAGCCACCTACCATAATTCTAGTTTAGATAGTATCTATTCACACAATAGCTATGACACTACTCTATGTTAGTGTGCTCTCAAAGGCTAACTAAAGAGTCATACCAACCAAGCAAGTAAGCTCTCACAACTAGCTACAATAAAGAGCTTGACAACTAGTTTACGGTGATGTAAAGAGAGTGATCAAGAAGGTTATACTATCATGTAGATGAAGGAACCAATCAATCACAAGGATGAATAACAATGAAGACCAATCACCTCGAAATCAATGATGAACACAATAATTTTTACCGAGGTTCACTTGCTTACTGGCAAGCTAGTCCTCATTGTGGCGATTCACTCACTTGGAGGTTCATGCGCTAATTGGCTTCACACGCTAAACCCTCAATAGGGTGCCGCACAACCAACACAAGATGAGGATCACACAAGCCACGAGCAATCCACTAGAGTACCTTTTGGCTCTCCGACGGGGAAAGGTCAAGAACCCCTCACAATCACCACGATCGTAGCCGGAGACAATCACCACCCTCCGCTCAACAATCCTCGTTGCTCCAAGCCATCTAGGTGGTGACAACCACCAAGAGTAACAAGCAAAATCCGCAGCGAAACACGAACATCAAGTGCCTCTAGATGCAATTATTCAAGCAATGCACTTGGATTCACTCTCAATCTCACAAAGATGATGAATCAATGATGGAGATGAGTGAGA
Organism: Miscanthus floridulus; assembly: GCF_019320115.1. Classification (NCBI taxonomy): domain Eukaryota; kingdom Viridiplantae; phylum Streptophyta; class Magnoliopsida; order Poales; family Poaceae; genus Miscanthus; species Miscanthus floridulus. The sequence continues at coordinate 2,825,501 of NC_089586.1, forward strand.
GGGCTTTGGCTAAGCTCACAAGGTTGCTATGTCAATGAAAATGGCCAAAAGTGTGAGCTTCAACCGGCCATGGGGATTAAATAGAAGCCCCCACGAAATAGAGCCGTTGTACCCCTTCACTGGGCACAACGCGGGGTGACCGGACGCTCCGGTCGGATTGATCGGACGCTGGCCCTCAGCGTCCGGTCATATGATTCGCGCCACGTGTCCCCTGTTTCAAATACTGTTTGTTAGATTTCAACGGTCATATGTTGACCAGACGCTGCGCACAAACTGACCAGACGCTCAACCTCCAGCGTCTGGTCGTTTCTAGTAAGGTTCCAGAAACGATTTTCTTTGACCGGACATGTCCGGTCATGCTTGACCGGACCCTGCAAGCATCCGGTCACTCAATGACTTTTCTCTGCGCTGCCCGACAACTGGACCGGACCCTACCTCTAGCGTCTAGTCGCTGAGTGACCCAACGTCCGGTCAATTGACCGATGCTGGCGTCTTCGTGGCTACAACTGACCGAACGCGTCGGTCTACCTGAGACCAGCGTCCGGTCACCTTGTGACCAGCGAGACTAACTCCTTCTCATCTCTAACTTCTTCACCCTTGCTCAAATGTGCCAACAACCAAGTGTATCACCTTGTGCACATGTGTTAGCATATTTTCACAAATATTTTCAAGGGTGTTAGCATTCCACTAGATCCTAAATGCATATGCAATGAGTTAGAGCATCTAGTGGCACTTTGATAACCGCATTCCGATATGAGTTTCACCCCTCTTAATAGTATGGCTATCAAACCTAAATGTGATCACACTCTCTAAGTGTCTTGATCACCAAAACAAAATAGCTCCTATGGTTTATACCTTTGCCTTGAGTTTTTTGTTTTTCTCTTTCTTCTTTCTAAGTCCAAGCACTTGATCATCATCATGGCATCATCATCATCATGCTATGATCTTTATTTGCTTCACCACTTGGAGTGTGCTACCTATCTTATGATCACTTGATAAACTAGGTTAGCACTTAGGGTTTTATCAATTGACCAAAACCAAACTAGAGCTTTCAATCTCCACCTTTTTGGTAATTGATGACAACCCTTTCACAAAGATATGAATTGAAATTCAATTGAATCCATGTTGCTTGTCCAAGCATATTTACCATGTGTAAAAGGATATGGACAAGTTTCATGAACCCCAAATGGTAGCAATTGCTCCCCCTACATATGTGCTAAGAGTTTGGATTGTAGCTTGCACATATGCTTAGATAGAAAATATAGGAGACAATGTCTACCAAATGATGCTAAGGTATAAAAGATGGACCTTTGAAGCATGATACCAATCGGACTGCACCATTATACCATCCTTAGCACCATGGTTAGCTCTATACCACTTGGAAACATACTTTGAAAAGATACAACTTGTAAAAACTTACTTGGAAATGAAAGTTATCTAGTGATTTCATTTCATCATTCAATCTTACACTTAGCATACATCACACAAGCATGAATATTTTAAATTTAAAACTTATGACATGCAAGCAAACATATGAAATGCACATTTAAATGCACCATACAAGTTCATGAGCTTGCTCCCCCTACTTGTGTGCTCAAAATTTTAATTGATCCCTTTCCTTTATCATATTTCTCCCCCTATGTCAAATACTATCCCTTTGTTGTCTTTCTCCCCATGTACTAATATCTTTGTGCACTACTTCTCTCCCTTTGTCATCAATGACCCACAAAGGTTTAAAATATAGATAGGTAGAGATTATCAATATCAATCAATGGGATGAGGATCATTTTCCTAAGTTTGGTCTAATCTAGATCATTTACCAAAGATATTTAACTTGATTTGATCCAAGGACAAGCTTCTTCACACCTCCAAATAAGGGTTATCTTGTACCATGTTGAGTTAAACACTTAGAGTTCATTTTCTAGATTAAACACTAGGTTTACAAGCCCATAAACATGTCATATGCTACCACTAGATTAAGTCAAGCATAGAAGCAATAGTGATACCATATAAACATCAAATTTATTTGATTTTCATAAATGAGCCTAATAAAAATGGAGAGATGACTAGATGCACTAAACGTGTCCTTAGCAAGGATGTATGTCATGCCAAGCAACTTTTACCTTGGATTGCTCGAAGGAGAGAAATGCCATATAAGTGGGGGTGCATCAACACATATTGAGAAATCCAATATGTTCAACTTATTCCTTAGCTTGCAAAACCTTTTCTCATCCAATGGCTTGGTGAATATATCGGCAAGTTGATCTACGGTGCCCACACTCTCAATACAAATGTCCCCTTTTTGTTGGTGATCTCTTATGAAATGGTGGCGGACATCAATGTGCTTTGTTCTTGCATGTTGAACTGGATTGTTGGTCAACATGATTGCACTCTCATTGTCACAAAGCAATGGCACTTTCTTGAACTTGATTCCAAAGTCATTCAAGGTGGCCTTCATCCAAAGAATTTGTGCACAACAACTACCGGTGGATATGTATTCGGCTTCGGCGGTTGATAATGCAACACTATTTTGCTTCTTTGATGACCATGAAACAAGTGATCTTCCCAACAATTGACATGTGCCCGATGTACTCTTCCTTTCAACCTTGCATCCCGCATAATCTGAGTTGGAGTAACCAAGTAGCTTAAACTTTGCTCCTTTGGGATACCACAAACCAACATTTGGTGTATGCTTCAAGTACCTCAATATTCTCTTTGTAGCCTTCAAATGACTTTCTCTAGGTGAGGCTTGAAATCTTGCACACATGCATACACTAAACATGACATCCGGCCTTGATGCGGTCACATAGAGTAGGCTTCCAATCATAGACCGATACAATTTTTGATCCACCATATTGCCATTTGCATCACTATCCAAGTTGCCATTTATTCCCATTAGTGTGCTAATGGCTTTACTATCAATCATTCCAAACTTCTTGATCATGTCCTTTCAATTGTTTGATTTGAAGACCAAGGAAGTAACTCAACTCTCCAATCATGGACATCTCAAACTCATTAGCCATCATTTTTCTAAATTCTTCACAAAAGTCTTGATTGGTTGATCCAAATATGATATCATCAACATATATTTGTAACACAAATAGATCTTTTCTAATCTTCTTGATGAAAAGAGTGGTGTCAGCCTTGCCCATTGTGAACCCTTTAGAGAGTAGGAAATCCCTCAATCTCTCATACCATTCTCTAGGTGCTTGCATCAAGCCATATAAAGCTTTCTTCAATTGTATACATGGTTGGGCTTTTATCATCTTCAAAACCGGGAGGTTGCTCAACATATACTTCTTCATTGATGTAACCATTGAGAAATGTACTCTTAACACCCATTTGATAGAGCTTGATGTTGTGGGCACAAGCATAGGCTAGCAAGATTCTTATTGCTTCCAATCTAGCAACCGGGGCATATGTTTCTTCCAAAGTCAAGACCTTCAACTTGTGTATAGCCTTGTGCTACCAATCTTGCTTTGTTTCTTACTACTATCCCATCTTGATCTTGCTTGTTTCTAAAGACCCATTTGGTTTCAATCACATTGTGTCCCTTTGATCTTTCTACCAATTCCCATACTTGATTTCTTGTAAAATTGTTCAATTCTTCATGCATAGCATTCATCCAATCAACATCCATCAATGCTTCATCTATCTTCTTTGGTTCAATGGATGATACAAATGAGAAGTGTTCACAAAATGATGTCAATCTTGATCTTGTTTGTACACCTCTAGAAATATCACCAATGATAGTGTCCAATGGATGATCCCTTGCAACATTAGTTAGTTGGAGTATTGGAAACTTGATTGCTTGCACTTGCTTGATCATTGGATTGAGATTGATGTACTAGCCACTTGATCTTGTTCATTATCATGAGGTCCACTTGTACTAGCTTGAGTTGTATTATCTTGCACATTTGAGTTAGAGAGCACTTGCACTTGATCATCTTCATCATCACTCACTTGCTTAGGCCTTAATTCACCAATATCCATGTTTCTTCATGGCATTTGAAAGTTGAATGCCTCTAACATCTTCCAAGTTCTCATTCTCTACTTGTGAACCTTTGGTTTCATCAAATTCAACATCATGAACTTCCTCAAGAGTACCACTATCCAAACTCCAAACTCTATATGCTTTGCTTGTAGTGGAATATCCAAGTAGGAATCCTTCATCATCATTTCTTGTCAAACTTGCCCAATCTAGTGCCTTTCTTTAAGATGTAACATTTGCAACCAAAGACCTAAAAATATGCAATGTTGGGCTTTCTACCATTCAAGAGCTCATATGGTGTCTTCTCTTTCAATGGGTGACAATAGAGGCGGTTGCTACAATAGCAAGCCGTGTTGATAGCTTCGGCCCAAAAAGATGACTCACATTGTACTAACTAAGCATAGACCTTGCCATATCAATGAGTGTTCTATTCTTCCTCTCAACAAGGCCATTTGATTAAGGTGTGTACTTGGCTGAGAATTGATGTCTAATTCCAATTCATCACATAATTCATTAATTCTAGTGTTCTTGAACTCACTACCATTATCACTTCTAACTCTCTTGATGGTTGTTTCAAACTCATTGTGAATGCCCTTGACAAATGATTTGAATGTTGCAAAACATATTACTTTTGTCCACTAGAAAGAATACCCATGTGTATCTAGTATAGTCATCCACTATCACAAAGCCATATTTATTTCCACCAATGCTAGGTATTGTGTTGGCCCAAACAAATCCATGTGCAATAACTCAAATGCTTTATTAGTGCTCATCATGCTTTTCTTAGGATAGGTGTTTCCAACTTGTTTTCTGGCTGACAAGAGCTACAAAGCTTATCTTTTTCAAACACAACATCTTTCAAGCCTCTTACCAAGTCATGCTTAACCAATCTATTTAATTGTTTCATTCCAACATGACCAAGACTTCTATGCCATAACCAACCCATGCTAGACTTAGTGAACAAGCATATAGATAATTTAGCTTCACTAGCATTGAAATCAACCAAGTATAGATTCTCATATCTAAAGCCTTTGAAGATCAAGTTAGAGCCATCTACACTTATGATCTCTACATCATCTACCCCAAATATGCATTTGAATCCAAGATCACATAATTGAGCCACGAATAGCAAATTGAAGTTCAAGCTCTCTACTAGCAACACATTGGATATGCTCATGTCATTGGATATTGCAATCTTACCAAGCCCTTTGACCTTGCCTTTGCCATTGTCACCAAATGTGATACTATCATAACCTTCATTGCCATTGGTGTTGATTGAGTTGAACATTCTTGCATCACCGGTCATGTGTTGAGTGCACCCACTATCAAGAACCCAATGCCTTCCTCCAGCTTTGTAATTAACCTACAAAAGAAGATCAATTCTTTTTAGGTACCCAAACTTGCTTGGGTCCTTGAAGGTTAGTCACTAAGCTCTTTGGTACCCAAATGGCTTTCTTCTTTGAGCCCAT